>NC_090725.1:170323556-170326056 GCF_036898095.1 Palaemon carinicauda
TCCTGACTTCCTTTTGGACGTGCTTATTGGAGAATCCATTGTTGACAAGTACTTGGGATATTCGGTCCAGTTCCTTGTGTGTGTCGCACCAGGTGGAACAGTGCGACAGGGCCCTCCTGACGTAAGCCTTGATGGTAGAACTCTTATATCGGGTGGGGCACTCACTGTCTCCATTCAAGCACATGCCAAGGTTTGTGGGTTTGGTATACACTGTGGTCCGAAATCCATTCTCCGTCGAGGTGACTAGGACATCCAGGAACGGGAGGCGATTATCTTGGCTGTGTTCGAGGGTGAAACGGAGTACACTATGGTCCTCAAACATCCTCCTCGAAGTCTCGATTTCATCACTTGATCTTGCTTTTACAAAGGTATCGTCTATGTACCTAAAGTACAGAAAGGGGCATTCTACACGGGAGAACACTCTCTCTTCTACAATTCCCATGTAAAAATTCGCGAATAGGACTCCCAGGGGTGAGCCCATCGCTACACCATCCTTCTGTAAGTAGGTATGCCCTCGATGGGTGGTAAAGGGGGCCCTCTTCGTACAGATGGCTAGGAGGGTCCAAAGGGCTGGTTCAGGGATGTTCAGAGATGGTGTAGAGTCGTCCCTATAGACCCTATCAGCGATAAGGTCTATGGTTTCGTCCACAGGCACGTTTGTGAATAAAGACTCTACATCCATCGATGCAATAACTCCATCACACGTAGAGTCCTTAATTTTATCCAGGAATTCAGTGGATGAAGCTACACAGTAACGATTTGGAATGTAGGGCGTCAGGATGGCATTCAGTCGTTTGGCAAGCTGGTAAGTCGGAGTAGGGCATTGACTTATAATGGGGCGTAGGGGGTTGCCCTGCTTGTGGGTTTTCACATTACCATAAAGGTAGCCCGGCCAGAAATCCCCTGAAATAACTGGTAGGTGCCTGGCATTAGTTGCTGCATTCACGGCCTCGATGGTTTTGTTAGCCTCTTTCTTGATTTCTTCGATAGGGTTTCTAGTGAGGCGCACAAATTTTGAGGAATCAGCCAGGATGTCGTCGAGTTTCTTGTGGTATTCCTCTGTGTCAATAAGCACAAAGGCAGCAGTCTTGTCTGCCCTACGAACAGTAACACCAGCAACCTGCTTAAGTTCCTTGGCAGCTGCCTTCATATCCTGGGTGACGATACCACTGGTGTAACGACCCCTCTCAGTGAGGGCCTCAGGAAGAAGCAAGGGCTGGAGGGCATCAGTAGTCCGCAGGGTGCCACGATCTTGAAGGGCGAGGATTGAGTCAAGTAGCAGCTCGACCTCGAGGCGTTTATCAGTGGGCCTTGGTCTGGTCACGTAGTGGCAGTTGAGGCCCATCTTGAGGATTTGTTCCTGTGCAGGAGTCGGGGTATACCCCGAGATATTGATGTACTCCTGGCGTTCCTGTGGTATACGAAGTTTGCCACCGTTGAGGTTGATCAATTTCTTCAGGATGGTGCGGGTCCTCTTCTGCATGTCTCTCTTCTTAAGGATTCGGAGGGCATGGGTAATGTTGTCAGGGTAGTTCAGGCCACCCCCGATGTCCTCGTCCTCTCTCTGTTGGCTGGTAGGGTCGAATTCTGGGTTGTCATCGACAGGTTCTCGGGAGTCCTCATCAGGGGCGTCCTCATCTTCGTCAGGGTCGCTGTCAGGTTCAGGAGGGGTGTCTGGATCGGTACTGTCTTCATTCTGCTCTGCTCTTCTTTCCCTGGTGTTGACCCATTCCTCCACGAGACGGGTCCGGAGGGCTGTGAGCTCATCCTTCAGCTCTACTGATACAGCGAGATAAACCCACCCTTAATACGACCCAAGAGATGTTTTTGTTACCGTCAAGCCGTCGTATTGATACATCAAGAAACCCCCATCAAGGAGGACCTAATGAAGACACTACCAACCACGAAAATACCCCGAATTTTGACGCCGAAGTAGGACATGATCTCAGCCACGTGGGACACTTTTCTGAGCGGGAGAGCAGCCTGGCTGGCTCAGAGCGCGCCTCAGCTAATCAAAATTCAGGTCCCCCGATGACGTCACAGACTGGTATTCCCGGCCGAGATCGTCGTACACCAGACACCATATCATATCAGCTCCGATCAACCAATGAAAACCAATAAAAATTCCAGCCCTTTCACTTGTAATCCTGATCCTGGGTATAAATACCACCCGACTTGCAGCATCCACCTCACTCTCTACCTGAAGAAGAGGAAGGACTTATCCTCGAAACGCGTCGTAGTTTTTACTATTTTGTACCAAAAGTTTTACTTGTATTTTGTGAGAATATACTTGAAAAGTCTTCCCGATTTTGTCATTCACCCGACTGATGAATTTTTCAAGTCTGCTGGCTGATTGTAGCGCTCTAGAGAAGAGAATTATCCGGAAAATAGAAAAATTGGATAAGAAAATAAACTCTGCCGATGCAGCCATTACTTTTAACTCAACCTGCCTAAAAGAGGGTCTCCTACCACGATATACCGAAGTCCAGCTGTTCGACCC
>NC_090725.1:170333556-170351056 GCF_036898095.1 Palaemon carinicauda
CCTCAGCTTCTTCACTCTCTAAATAGTGCCTCCTGAATTAATTGAATAGAAATAATCACTCAAAATACGTTCAGTGGCTTGACCGCCTCTCCGAGAGCCGTTTACGGTTGAAAATTATGTCAATAAACTGAATCCTGTCACGGTCGCCAAATTATGTAATGAACTTGAGATGGATTATATTCATCCAGGATTCTCTTTCCAGACTGGCTTAATGCCAAAATACCAGGCAAGAACCAGCAGCAACACAGAATTCACAAAGTAAAAAAACTCTCAAAGAGGGATACAAAAAACACTGAATCAAACTTAACAATAAAATTTAATTGACAAAAATAGTCTTAAATTACAAAAAGTAGTCCTCGAAAAGCTTTCTTAGGAACTGGAAAAACAAATACACTAATTTACAATAATAACACTCGAACCGTCACACGCCTACCTAACTTTTATACCTCAGTCAAAGAGAAAGAAAAAGGTGTAGGAGGCAGAAAAATTCATACTTTCCCTAGCATACGACAGTTAGAGTTGCAGAGAGAAGTAAACCTTAAAACTAATCAAATCCACAATAATTACCATAATACACCTTATAATAATATATCCTAAATTGACGATAATACTACACTTTAGAGGTAACGAAGAAATATCTGAAGAATTCTTGCATATGTTCTCAAGGACCACACCGAATTCGTAATTAAAGACTATTATAACACATCAACATCGATTGTCCTACTTCCGGATCACTAGGGGTGTTCTTGCACCTAGGGGATCACTAGGCCAACGTAAATTGTTTATATCATGTAAGCAGGCGAGGGAAGAACATATACGGTTCGCTTACTGTTCTTCGTCACTAGAAGGCCTCCTCACGACTCCAGGAGGTCAAACACACGGCAACAGCCAGCAGCAGTGGCAAGCAGCAGCATAAAAGCAAAGGCAATGCTTATAAGTAATGCTAAAATTCATTAGCAGGAGCCTCTCAAATTCAATGGTAGCTGCAGGATCAGGAACAAATATCTTCCGATAATCAAGCCGTGAAAAATGCTGAAAGACCTCCTCTGCTGGGGAGCCGACACTCTCTGCCCCGCTGCTCAAAAATGCACTCCAAGTAAAGGGAGAGAGAGTGAAAGCATAACCACGTAATGGGGCAGTTCGACAAGCTAAGCACCGAAGACGGGCAGTCCGCTCCACAACACATGAAAGACAGAAAACAAAATATGGTTAATAAACACTATACAAATGAGCACAAACAAAACCTTGGCCGGAGATGAAAAAATAATGTTCCAAGAGAACTTTTCGTGACTTAATTAAAACAAATGACAAACCACGAACAAAATATTTAAAGTAATTATGGATTACAGCTCCCCGGGACAAGGAAAAAAAATAATCTATTATAAATTTTTTTTTTTTTTAGAAAGGTAACCCCTAGCCAATATTAAACTAGTAATTTGTAATGCAAGCAAAAACATGAGCATTATGCACAAAAGTAAATGCAAATATCAAAAACAAATATTTCATAAACCCAAAACCACTATCCTTAAACATTAATATCAACTCTAAGATTATATATAAATTTGGTCACCCTCAAACTTATATTAAGAAATCTTACCAGCACCGGAAAAAAAATGCTCAAATGGGGTTGATGCAGAGTCCTTTACCCTTACACAACTACTTTTGGATTGCCACCTCATCATTTTCATTACCGAATGTCCTGGAAAGAACATCAGGGACTACGTTGTGTTTTCCAGCCCCGTTACAAATAAAAAGGTTATATTCTTGGAATAAAAGACTCCAGCGCAAAATACGTTGATTTTCATCTTTAAATTTATTAATAAAAATTAAGGGATTGTGATCTGTAAAAACCTTTATTGGACATACTGAGGAAGATAAATACACTTCAAAATGTATGATGGCTTTCACCAAGCATAAAGTCTCTTTCTCAATTGTTGAGTAACGTCTCTCTGCCGGTAATAACTTCTTGGAAAAGTAGGCGACTGGATGCGAGGTGCCATTTTCACCCTCCTGCAGCAAGACAGCACCTAAACCTGTGTCACTGGCATCTGTAGCCAAACAAATAGGCAAGGAAAAATATGGAGAACGTAACAAAGGATAGGTTATTAAAGTACCTTTCAATTTTTCAAATGCATCCTGACACTCGTTTTTCCTCATAAATTTTACATCTTTCTTTGACAAATTTGTTAAGGGATTAGTAAGGTCAGAAAAATTCTTAATAAACTTTCTATAATAACCAACTAGACCCAAAAATCTACGAATACCTCTCCTGTTTCGAGGAGTTGGGAAGGCTGGAACTGCCTCAACATTCGCTCTCTTAGGAGCGATCTTACCCAAGCCAATTTTATGTCCTAAATAAACCACTTTTTCTTGAGCAAAATCACTCTTCTTTAAAGTTATCACCAGACCAGCCTTCCTCAGCACCTCGAACAGCGCTCTTATCCTCTTAAGAAGAGTTTCCCAATCATTACTGTAAATCACAAGGTCGTCAATATATACCACACAACCCTCCAGTTCACATGTAATAAAGTTCATCAGCCTCTGGAAGGTAGCAGCGGCATTTTTCATGCCAAAAGGCATCACCTCACATTCATAGAGGCCGTCACCCATCACCCGTCACAAAGGCCGATATTTTCCTTGCCCGGGGTGTAAGACCGACCTGCCAATATCCTTTTAACAGGTCAAATTTACTTATATAACGGGCAGATCCCACTATATCTATACAGTCTTCCACCCTGGGCAAGGGGAACGAGTCTGTTTTTGTTACAGAGTTGACCTTGCGGTAGTCAAAACACATCCTAGGCTGACCATCGTCCTTCCTAACCAAAACTACCGGGGAGCTCCAAGGACTGCAGCTCGGTTTAACGAGGTTATGGTCAAGCATGTATTTAACTTCCTTCCTGACTATTTCTCTCTTGAGGGGGTTCAGTCTATATGGAATTTGCTTAATAAGCTAATCCTCCCCAACGTCAACCTCGTGTTGTAAAATACTAGTCCTACCAGGTGCATCCTGAAAGAGATCTTTATATTCATTAATTAAATTAATTAGAGGTGCAGCTTTTTCTGCATCTAAGTACTGAAATTTAGTATTCAGATTATTTAAAACATCAGATGTATTTTCCAAACCACTTGGGCTAACAGCAAATTTATCAACCATTAACTGTTCATTTTCTACACTAACTACAGAAATAGGTACTACAAATTCTTCTACAGACCTGTCAATAAAAGATTTTATCATATTAGCATGGCACATACGGGTTTTTCTTCTCCTATCAGGAGTTTCAATCAGGTAATTTACATTGCTAATTCTCTTCAGAACCTTCCACGGACCTGAGAATTCCACTTTCAAGGGATTGCCAGGCATAGGAAGTAAAACCAACACCTTGTCACCTACATTAAATAGCCTATCTCTTGTTTCAACGTCATACTTCAATTTCATGAAGGCCTAGGCTTTCGCCAAATGTTCCTGAGCAAATGACCGTGCTCTAAGCAATTTCTCCTGCACATCTGAAAAATAATCCGATACATTAACTTCAGGAGTCTCTCCTTCCCAGTGTTCTCTCACTACATCTAAAGGACCTCGAACACAGTGACCAAAAATAAGCTGGAAAGGAGAGAGAGCCATTGACTCATTAGGGATTGATCGTATTGCAAACAATGCGTAAGGTGATTCCTTATCCCAATCATTCCCAGTTTCCAAACAAAATTTTTTTAACAGAGACTTCAAGGTGTGGTGGAACCAATCCACCTGGCCTTGGCTTTCCGAGTGATACGGTGCAGACCTAATGTGTTCAATACCAAACTCATTCGTTTTCTTTTCAAAATACCTACTCATGAAATTAGTGGCACAGTCACTCTGAATTACCTTAAAACCAAATCGGGTAAAGAAACCAGCCAACACTTCAACCACCTTTTTGGATCGTATACTCCTCAATGGGATAGCCTCAGGGAAGCGAGACATTCTATCAACCATAGACAATATATATTCATTCCCACTGCGCGTCCGGGGCAGGGGACCCACTACGTCAATTATCACTTCCCGAAAGGGTTCGCCCACGGAGGGTATAGGAATTAAAGGGGCCTTGGTTATTTTCTGGTTAGGTTTCCCCACCAACTGGCACACATCACAAGATAATACGTGTCTCTTAATGTCCTTACGTATCCCAGGCCAAAAAAAATGGTCAGCAACCTTTTGAAAGGTTTTCCTAACACCAAAATGTCCCGAAAAATCATTTTCATGTGCTAAATACATCAATTTATTTCGGTACATTTCCGGGACAACCAATTGTCTGCACGACTCTACCTGATGGGCAGGTGCATTAGCCGACCTGCTCAACTTGTAGAGCAAACCTCTCTCTTTGACGAATACTGGTTTCACCAAATCCTCGGGATTGCCGAGTTCTAATTTAGAAAACTCCTTACTCTGTGCCATTTTGAACGCCTTAGCGTCCCAGTTTACGTCATCCCAATTAATGATTTTCTTATTACTACAACCAGTCCTCATGTCAGTCATTTGTTTGTCTACTTGATATAAATCTAATTCAACATCCTCAAGATCCATCTCCCGAACTCTAGATCGGGTTACTACAGAGACAGGCTTATAAAAATTAGTTTCAATCTCATCACCTTCACAAGTCACATTCAGGAGAGTCAAAATTGGACATATATTATCAATTGCACCTTCACCTTCAGCCAAATCATTCCCTAAGAGGAGGTAAATACCGGGAACTGGCAAACTGTCTACCACAGCCAGTTTAGCAGTCCCTTTAAAATACTTGGTGTGAATATTAAACTTCTCTAAAGGACATGACGTAATAGAGTTCGGGAAACCACCCAACACCACAAATTCATTTTTGGAAAATACAAAACCCTTTGGAACAGCAGTTTTTAATATGAGAGACTGTGCTGCTCCAGAGTCCTGTAATACCTTTAAACAAACCTTTGTTTTTTTATTGTTACCAACAAACACAGATCTGTCAGAAATGTACCTCTTATATTTTGGTCACTTTTCCTGTTCCATACTTTGGTTTACGTTTGCCGTTTTTTCAGCAACAACAATGTTTACTGGATTAGACCTCCTCTCCTGAAAGTTTTTCCAACCGTAACAATTAACCTTTACGTGCCCCGTCTTGTGGCACCAATAACACTTCACACTACTACTACTACCAAAATTTCTACCACTACTACCACCACCATTAACAGATCTACTACTGTTTACGAAAGTACGCGAGTCGCTCACGCTTCTGTCTTGATTAGAAAGTTTTTCTGACTCGTCTTTATTTGACCTTAATGTTCCGTTAGAAGACTGATGATTATTACTGTGTGTATAATAAGAACCTATCCTGATTAATCCTTTTCCTAAGGGGTTCCTCCCGATGGGTAAGTGCATACTCGTCGGAAGCAATTACTATTTCCTGAATGGAGTCGAGTTTCAACTCTTCCAAATGAATTCGCAAATCACGACTCACGTTCCTCCTAAATTCCTCTACCAGAAGCAGCTCTTTCAGTTTAACAAAATTGTCTACTTCTTTTGATTTCAGCCAGTCATCGAGAAACTGAACTTTCTTTCGAGCAAACTCAACGTAAGTGACGTCAAGATCCTTCCGCAGATTACGAAACTTCTGCCTGTATGCTTCAGGCACCAAATCATAAGCTTTCAGTACAATACTTTTTACGGTGTCGTAATCCGCGGAGAGATCGTCACTAAGATTATTATAGACCCTTTGAGTTTTGCCCACCAAACGACACTGAACTAATGTTGTCCACATATCCTTTGGCCAGGCAAGCTTCTTAGCAATTTTTTCAAATGACACAAAAAACTCATTAACCTCCTCCTCGGAAAAGTGTGGTACCAGTTTTAACGCAGCGAACATATTAAACCTTGTTTCGTCAACACTAGAATTATTATAGCTACCATTCTTTCCCTGATTCAACTTAATCTGTAATTTAAGCACCTCAATTTCATGCTCTATCTCTTTTGCCTTTTCATCGGCTCTAAGTTGGAGAGCTCTAAACTCCAGTTCCTTCCTCTTGGTTTTTTCTTTCAAAATTTCCAATTGGTCATCACCATTATCAATAGGATTTTCTTTACCTTCACCTTCTAATTCCTCTATCTCCCTAGGCTTACTCTCATCCAGCCAACTACTTTCCAGAACATCCTTCTTATCAAGAGTCTCTCTATATATCCTAGCGGCCTTCAAGACCTCAAATAACAACGGCCCCTTCCTAACCTCAGTGGCCAAACTTAAATCCAAGAACTCTGCAATCAACCACAATTCATCCCTTTTTAGTTTAAACAGATCCTCTTCCCAGTTAAGACTAGCCAAAAAGTTCGCTACCTCAGCTTCTTCACTCTCTAAATAGTGCATCCTGAGTTAATTAAATAGAAATAATCACTCAAAATACGTTCAGTGGCTTGACCGCCTCTCCGAGAGCCGTTTACGGTTGAAAATTATGTCACTAAACTGAATCCTGTCACGGTCGCCAAATTATGTAATAAACTTGAGATTAATTATATTCATCCAGGATTCTTTTTCCAGACTGGTTCAGTGCCAAAATACCAGGCAAGAACCAGCAGTGACACAAAATTCACAAAGCAAAACAACTCTCAAAGAAGGATACAAAAAACACTGAATCAAACTTAACAATAAAATTTAATTGACAAAAATAGTCTTAACTTACAAAAAGTAGTCCTCGAAAAGCTTTCTTAGGAACTGGAAAAACATATACACTACTTTACAATAATAACACTCGAACTGTCACACACCTACCTAACTTTTATACCTCAGTCAAAGAGAAAGAAAAAGGTCTAGGAGGCAGAAAAATTCACACTTTTCCTAGCATACGACAGTTAGAGTTGCAGAGAGAAGTAAATCTTAAAACTAATCAATTCCACAATAATTATCATAATACACCTTATAATAATATGTCCTAAATTGACGATAATGCTACACTTTAGAGGTAACGAAGAAATATCTGAAGAATTCTTGCATATGTTCTCAAGGACCACACCGAATTCGTAATTAAAGACTATTATAACACATCAACATCAATTGTCCTACTTCCGGATCACTAGGGGTGTTCTTGCACCCAGGGGATCACTAGGCCAATGTAAATTGTCTATATTATGTAAGCAGGCGAGGGAAGAACATATACGGTTTGCTTACTGTTCATCGTCACTAGAAGGACTCCTCACGACTCCAGGAGGTCAAACACACGGCAACAGCCAGCAGCAGTGGCAAGCAGCAGCATAAAAGCAAAGGCAATGCTTATAAGTAAGGCTAAAATTCATTAGCAGGAGCCTCTCAAATTCAATGGTAGCTGCAGGATCAGGACCAAATATCTTCCGATAATGAAGCCGTGAAAAATGCTGAAAGACCTCCTCTGGTGGGGAGCCGACACTCTCTGCCCCGCTGCTCAAAAATGCACTCCAAGTAAAGGGAGAGAGCGAAAGCATAACCACGTAATGGGGCAGTTCGACAAGCTAAGCACCGAAGACGGGCAGTCCGCTCCACAACACATGAAAGACAGAAAACAAAATATGATTAATAAACACTATACAAATGAACACAAACAAAACATTGGCTGGAGATAAAAGAATGTTACAAGAGAACTTTTCGTGACTTAATTAACACAAATGACAAACCACGAACAAAATATTTAAAGTTATTATGGATTACAGCTTCCCGAGACAAGGAAAAAAAATAATTTTTTTTTTTTTTTTTTTTTTTTTTTTTTTTAGAAAGGTAACCCCTAGCCAATATTAAACTAGTAATTTGTAATGCAAGCAAAAACATGAGCATTATGCACAAAAGTAAATGCAAATATCAAAAACAAATATTTCATAAACCCAAAACCACTATCCTTAAACATTAATATCTACTCAAACATTATATATAAATAAGGTCAACCTCAAACTTATATTAAGAAATCTTCCCAGCACCGGAGAAAAAAAATGCTTAAATGGGGTTGATGCAGAGTCCTTTACCCTTACAAAACTACTCTTGGATTGCTACCTCATCATTTTCATTACCGAATGTCCTGGAAAGAACATCAGGGACTACGTTGTGTTTTCCAGCCACGTTACAAATAAAAATGTTATATTCTTGGAGTAATAGACTCCAGCGCAAAATACGTTGATTTTCATCTTAAAATTTATTAATAAAAATTAAGGGATTGTGATCTGTAAAGACCTTTATTGGACATACTGAGGAAGATAAATACACTTCAAAATGTATGATGGCTTTCACCAAGCATAAAGTCTTTTTCTCAATTGTTGAGTACCGTCTCTCTGCCGGTAACAACTTCTTGGAAAAGTAGGCGACTGGATGCGAGGTGCCATTTTCACCCTCCTGCAGCAAGACAGCACCTAAATCTGTGTCACTGGCAACTGTAGCCAAACAAAAAAGGCAAGGAAAAATCGGGAGAACGTAACAAAGGATAGGTTATTAAAGTACCTTTTAATTTTTCAAATGCATCCTGACACTCGTTATTCCACATAAATTTTACATCTTTCTTTGACAAATTTGTTAAGGGATTAGCAAGGTCAGAAAAATTCTTAATAAACTTTCAATAATAACCAACTAGACCCAAAAATCTACGAATACCTCTCCTGTTTCAAAGGAGTTGGGAAGGCTGTAACTGCCTCAACATTCGCGCTCTTAGGAGCGATCTTACCCAAGCTAAATTCATGTCCTAAATGGACCACTTTTTCTTTGCAAAATCACTCTTCTTTAAATTTATCACCAGACCAGCCTTCCTCAGCACCTCGAACAGCGCTCTTATCCTCTTAAGATGAGTTTCCCAATCATTACTGTAAATCACAAGGTCGTCAATATATACCACACAACCCTCCAGTTCACATGTAATAAAGTTCATCAGCCTCTGGAAGGTAGCAGCGGCATTTTTCAGGCCAAAAGGCATCACCTCACATTCATAGAGGCCGTCACCTGTCACCCGTCACAAAGGCCGATATTTTCCTTGCTAGGGGTGTAAGACCGACCTGCCAATATCCTTTTAACAGGTCAAATTTACTTATATAACGGGCAGATCCCACTCTATCTATACAGTCTTCCACCCTGGGCAAGGGAAACGAGTCCGTTTTTGTTACAGAGTTGACCTTGCGGTAGTCAAAACACATCCTAGGCTGACCATCCTCCTTCCTAACCAAAACTACCTGGGAGCTCCAAGGACTGCAGCTCGGTTTAACGAGGTTATGGTCAAGCATGTATTTAACTTCCTTCCTGACTATTTCTCTCTTGAGGGGGTTCAGTCTATATGGACATTGCTTTATAAGCTGAGCCTCCCCAACGTCAACGTCGTGTTGTAAAATATTAGTCCTACCAGGTGCATCCTGAAAGAGATCTTTATATTCATTAATTAAATTAATTAGAGGTGCAGCTTTTTCTGCATCTAAGTACTGAAATTTAGTATTCAGATTATTTAAAACATCAGAATTATTTTCCAAACCACTTGGGCTAACAGCAAATTTATCGCCCATGAACTGTTCATTTTCTACACTAACTACAGAAATAGGTACTACAGATTCTTCTACAGACCTGTCAATAAAAGATTTTATCATATTAGCATGGCAAATACGGGTTTTTCTTCTCCTATCAGGAGTTTCAATCAGGTAATTTACATTGCTAATTCTCTTCAGAACCTTCCACAGACCTGAGAATTCCGCTTTCAGGGGATTGCCAGGCATAGGAAGTAAAACCAACACCTTGTCACCTACATTAAATAGCCTATCTCGTGTTTTAACGTCATACTTCAATTTCATCAAGGCCTAGGCTTTTGCCAAATGTTCCTGAGCAAATGACCGTGCTCTAAGCAATTTCTCCTGCACATCTGAAAAATAATCCAATACATTAACTTCGGGAGTCTCTCCTTCCCAGTGTTCTCTCACTACATCTAAAGGGCCTCGAACACAGTGACCAAAAATAAGCTGGAAAGGAGAGAGAGCCATTGACTCATTGGGGATCGATCGTATTGCAAACAATGCGTAAGGTAATTCCTTATCCCAATCATTCCCAGTCTCCAAACAAAATTTTTTTAACACAGACTTCAAAGTTTGGTGGAACCCTTCCACCTGGCATTGGCTTTCCGGGTGATACGTGCAGACCTCACGTGTTCAATACCAAACTCATTCGTTTTCTTTTCAAATACCTACTCGTGAAATTAGTGGCACAGTCACTCTGAATTACCTTAAAACCAAATCGGGTAAAGAGACCAACCAACACTTAAACCACCTTTTTGGACCGTATACTCCTCAATGGGATAGCCTCAGGGAAGCGAGACATTCTATCAACCATAGGCAATATATATTCATTCCCACCGCGCGTCCGCGGCAGGGGACCCACTACGTCAATCATCACTTCCCGAAAGGGTTCGCCCACGGAGGGTATAGGAATTAAAGGAGCCTTGGTTATTTTCTGGTTAGGTTTCCCCACCAACTGGCACACATCACAAGATAATACGTGTCTCTTAATGTCCTTACGCATCCCAGGTAAAAAAAAATGTTCAGCAACCTTTTTTAAAGGTTTTCCTAACACCAAAATGTCCCGACAAATCATTTTCATGTGCTAAATACATCAATTTATTTCGGTACCTTTCCGGGACAACCAATTGTCTGCACGACTCTACCTGATGGGCAGGTGCATTAGCCGACCTGCTCAACTTGTAGAGCAAACCTCTATCTTTGACGAATACTGGTTTCACCAAATCCTCGGGATTGCCGAGTTCTAATTTAGAAAACTCCTTACTCTGTGCCATTTTGAACGCCTTAGCGTCCCAGTTTACATCATCCCAATTAATGATTTTCTTATTACTACAACCAGTCCTCATGTCAGTCATTTGTTTGTCTATTTGATATAAATCTAAGTCAACATCTTCGAGATCCATCTCCCGAACTCTATATCGGGTTACTACAGAGACAGGCTTATAAAAATTAGTTTCAATCTCATTGCCTTCACAAGTCACATTCAGGAGAGTCAAAATTGGACATATATTATCAATTGCACCTTCACCTTCAGGCAAATCATTCCCTAAGAGGAGGTAAATACCGGGAACTGGCAAACTGTCTACCACAGCCAGTTTAGAAGACCCTTTAAAATACTTGGTGTGAATATTAAACTTCTCTAAAGGACAAGACGTAATAGAGTTCGGGAAACCACCCAACACCATAAATTCATCTTTGAAAAATACAAAACCCTTTGGAACAGCAGTTTTTAATATGAGAGACTGTGCTGCTCCAGAGTCCTGTAATACCTTTAAACAAACCTTTGTTTTTTTATTGTTACCAACAAACACAGATCTGTCAGAAATGTACCTCTTATATTTTGGTCACTTTTCCTGTTCCATACTTTGGTTTACGTTTGCCGTTTTTTCAGCTACAACAATGTTTACTAGATTAGACCTCCTCTCCTGAAAGTTTTTCCAACCGTAACAATTAGCCTTTACGTGCCCCGTCTTGTGGCACCAATAACACTTCACACTACTACTACCAAAATTTCTACCACTACTACCACCACCATTAACCAATCTACTACTGTTTACGAAACTACGCGAGTCGCTCACGCTTCTGTCTTGATTAGAAAGTTTTTCTGACTCGTCTTTATTTGACCTTAATGTTCCGTTAGAAGACTGATGATTATTACTGTGTGTATAATAAGAACCTATCCTGATTAATCCTTTTCCTAAGGGGTTCCTCCCGATGGGTAAGTGCATACTCGTCGGAAGCAATTACTATTTCCTGAATGGAGTCGAGTTTCAACTCTTCCAAATGAATTCGCAAATCACGACTCACGTTCCTCCTAAATTCCTCTACCAGAAGCAGCTCTTTCAGTTTAACAAAATTGTCTACTTCTTTTGATTTCAACCAGTCATCGAGAAACTGAACTTTCTTTCGAGCAAACTCAACGTAAGTGACGTCAAGATCCTTCCGCAGATTACGAAACTTCTGCCTGTATGCTTCAGGCACCAAATCATAAGCTTTCAGCACAATACTTTTTACGGTGTCGTAATCCGCTGAGAGATCGTCACTAAGATTATTATAGACCCTTTGAGCTTTGCCCACCAAACGACACTGAACTAATGTTGTCCACATATCCTTTGGCCAGGCAAGCTTCTTAGCAATTTTTTCAAATGACACAAAAAACTCATTAACCTCCTCCTCGGAAAAGTGTGGTACCAGTTTTAACGCAGCGAACATATTAAACCTTGTTTCGTCAACACTAGAATTATTATAGCTACCATTCTTTCCCTGATTCAACTTAATCTGTAATTTAAACACCTCAATTTCATGCTCTATCTCTTTTGCCTTTTCATCGGCTCTAAGTTGGAGAGCTCTAAACTCCAGTTCCTTCATCTTGGTTTTTTCTTTCAAAATTTCCAATTGGTCATCACCATTATCAATAGGATTTTCTTTACCTTCACCTTCTAATTCCTCTATCTCCCTAGGCTTACTCTCATCCAGCCAACTACTTTCCAGAACATCCTTCTTATCAAGAGTCTCTCTATATATCCTAGTGGCCTTCAAGACCTCAAATAACAAGGGCCCCTTCCTAACCTCAGTGGCCAAACTTAAATCCAAGAACTCTGCAATAAACCACAATTCATCCCTTTTTAGTTTAAACAGATCCTCTTCCCAGTTAAGACTAGCCAAAAAGTTCGCTACCTCAGCTTCTTCACTCTCTAAATAGTGCATCCTGAGTTAATTAAATAGAAATAATCACTCAAAATACGTTCAGTGGCTTGACCGCCTCTCCGAGAGCCGTTTACGGTTGAAAATTATGTCACTAAACTGAATCCTGTCACGGTCGCCAAATTATGTAATAAACTTGAGATTAATTATATTCATCCAGGATTCTTTTTCCAGACTGGCTCAGTGCCAAAATACCAGGCAAGAACCAGCAGCGACACAAAATTCACAAAGCAAAACAACTCTCAAAGAAGGATACAAAAAACACTGAATCAAACTTAACAATAAAATTTAATAGACAAAAATAGTCTTAATTACAAAAAGTAGTCCTCGAAAAGCTTTCTTAGGAACTGGAAAAACATATACACTACTTTACAATAATAACACTCGAACCGTCACACGCCTACCTAACTTTTATACCTCAGTCAAAGAGAAAGAAAAAGGTGTAGGAGGCAGAAAAATTCACACTTTCCCTAGCATACGACAGTTAGAGTTGCAGAGAGAAGTAAACCTTAAAACTAATCAATTCCACAATAATTATCATAATACACCTTATTATAATATGTCCTAAATTGACGATAATACTACACTTTAGAGGTAACGAAGATATATCTGAAGAAATCTTGCATATGTTCTCAAGGACCACACCGAATTCGTAATTAAAGACTATTATAACACATCAACATCGATTGTCCTACTTCCAGATCACTAGGGGTGTTCTTGCACCCAGGGGATCACTAGGCCAACGTAAATTGTCTATATTATGTAAGCGGGCGAAGGAAGAACATATACATTTCGCTTACTGTTCATCGTCACTAGAAGGCCTCCTCACGACTCCAGGAGGTCAAACACACGGCAACAGCCAGCAGCAGTGGCAAGCAGCAGCATAAAAGCAAAGGCAATGCTTATAAGTAAGGCTAAAATTCATTAGCAGGAGCCTCTCAAATTCAATGGTAGCTGCAGGATCAGGAACAAATATCTTCCGATAATGAAGCCGTGAAAAATGCTGAAAGACCTCCTCTGGTGGGGAGCCGACACTCTCTGCCCCGCTGCTCAAAAATGCACTCCTAGCAAAGGGAGAGAGAGCGAAAGCATAACCACGTAATGGGGCAGTTCGACAAGCTAAGCACCGAAGATGGGCAGTCCGCTCCACAACACATGAAAGACAGAAAACAAAATATGGTTAATAAACACTATACAAATGAACACAAACAAAACCTTGGCCAGAGATAAAAGAATATTACAAGAGAACTTTTCGTGACTTAATTAAAACAAATGACAAACCACGAACAAAATATTTAAAGTAATTATGGATTACAGCTTCCCGGGACAAGGAAAAAAATGAATTTATTATGTTTTTTTTTTTTTTTTTAAAAGGTAACCCCTAGCTAATATTAAACTAGCAATTTGTAATGCAAGCAAAAACATGAGCATTATGCACAAAAGTAAATGCAAATATCAAAAACAAATATTTCATAAACCCAAAACCACTATCCTTAAACATTAATTTCTACTCTAAGATTATATATAAATAAGGTCAACCTCAAACTTATATTAAGAAATCTTCCCAGCACCGGAAAAAAAAAATGCTCAAATGGGGTTGATGCAGAGTCCTTTACCCTTACACAACTACTCTTGGATTGCCACCTCATCATTTTCATTACCGAATGTCCTGGAAAGAACATCAGGGACTACGCTGTGTTTTCCAGGCACGTTACAAATAAAAAGGTTATATTCTTGGAGTAAAAGACTCCAGCGCAAAATACGTTGATTTTCATCTTCAAATTTCTTAATAAAAATTAAGGGATTGTGATCTGTAAAGACCTTTATTAGACATATCGAGGAAGATAAATACACTTCAAAATGTATGATGGCTTTCACCAAGCATAAAGTCTTTCTCAATTGTTGAGTAACGTCTCTCTGTCGGTAACAACTTCTTGGAAAAGTAGGCGACTGGATGCGAGGTGCCATTTTCACCCTCCTGCAGCAAGACAGCACCTAAACCTGTGTCACTGGCATCTGTAGCCAAACAAAAAGGCAAGAAAAATCGGGAGAACGTAACAAAGGATAGGTTATTAAAGTACCTTTTAATTTTTCAAATGCATCCTGACACTCGTTATTCCACATAAGTTTTGCATCTTTCTTTGACAAATTTGTTAGGGGATTAGCAAGGTCAGAAAACTTCTTAATAAACTTTCTATAATAACCAACTAGACCCAAAAATCTACGAATACTTCTCCTGTTTCAAAGGAGTTGGGAAGGCTGTAACTGCCTCAACATTCGCTCTCTTAGGAGCGATCTTACCCAAGCCAATTTCATGTCCTAAATAAACAACTTTTTCTTGAGCAAAATCACTCTTCTTTAAATTTATCACCAGACCAGCCTTCCTCAGCACCTCGAACAGCGCTCTTATCCTCTTAAGATGAGTTTCCCAATCATTACTGTAAATCACAAGGTCGTCAATATATACCACACAACCCTCCAGTTCACATGTAATAAAGTTCATCAGCCTCAGGAAGGTAGCAGCGGCATTTTCCATGCCAAAAGGCATCACCTCACATTCATAGAGGCCGTCACCCGTCACCTGTCACAAAGGCCGATATTTTCCTAGCCCGGGGATTAAGACCAACCTGCCAATATCCTTTTAACAGGTCAAATTTACTTATATAACGGGCAGAACCCACTCTATCTATACAGTCTTCCACCCTGGGCAAGGGGAACGAGTCCGTTTTTGTTACAGAGTTGAACTTGCGGTAGTCAAAACACATCCTAGGCTGACCATCCTTCCTAACCAAAACTACCTGGGAGCTCCAAGGACTGCAGCTCGGTTTAACGAGGTTATGGTCAAGCATGTATTTAACTTCCTTCCTGACTATTTCTCTCTTGAGGGGGTTCAGTCTATATGGACATTGCTAAATAAGCTGAGCCTCCCCAACGTCAACGTCATGTTGTAAATTATGAGTCCTACCAGGTGCATCCTGAAAGAGATCTTTATATTCATTAATTAAATTAATTAGAGGTGCAGCTTTTTCTGCATCTAAGTACTGAAATTTAGTATTCAGATTATTTAAAACATCAGAATTATTTTCCAAACCACTTGGGCTAACAGCAAATTTATCGCCCATGAACTGTTCATTTTCTACACTAACTACAGAAATAGGTACTACAGATTCTTCTACAGACCTGTCAATAAAAGATTTTATCATATTAACATGGCAAATACGGGTTTTTCTTCTCTTATCAGGAGTTTCAATCAGGTAATTTACATTGCTAATTCTCTTCAGAACCTTCCACGGACCTGAGAATTCCGTTTTCAGGGGATTGCCAGGCATAGGAAGTAAAACCAACACCTTGTCACCTACATTAAATAGCCTATCTCGTGTTTTAACGTCATACTTCAATTTCATCAAGGCCTAGGCTTTCGCCAAATGTTCCTGAGCAAATGACCGTGCTCTAAACAATTTGTCCTGCACATCTGAAAAATAATCCAATACATTAACTTCGGGAGTCTCTCCTTCCCAATGTTCTCTCACTATATCTAAAGGGCCTCGAACACAGTGACCAAAAATAAGCTGGAAAGGAGAGAGAGCCATTGACTCATTGGGGATCGATCGTATTGCAAACAATGCGTAAGGTAATTCCTTATCCCAATCATTCCCAGTCTCCAAACAAAATTTTTTTAACACAGACTTCAAGGTTTGGTGGAACCTTTCCACTTGGCCTTGGTTTTCCGAGTGATACCGTGTAGACCTCACGTGTTCAATACCAAACTCATTCGTTTTCTTTTCAAAATACCTACTCAAGAAGTTAGTGGCACAGTCACTCTGAATTACCTTAAAACCAAATCGGGTAAAGAGACCAACCAACACTTCAACCACCTTTTTGGACCGTGTACTCCTCAATGGGATAGCCTCAGGGAAGCGCGACAATCTATCAACCATAGACAATATATATTCATTCCCACCGCGCGTCCGGGGCAGGGGACCCAATACGTCAATTATCACTTCCCGAAAGGGTTCGCCAACGGAGGGTATGGGAATTAAAGGAGCCTTAGTTATTTTCTGGTTAGGTTTCCCCACCAACTGGCACACATCACAAGATAATACGTGTCTCTTAATGTCCTTACGCTTCCAAGGCCAAAAAAAATGTTCAGCAACCTTTAGAAAGGTATTCCTAACACCAAAATGTCCCGACAAATCATTTTCATGTGCTAAATACATCAATTTATTTCGGTACCTTTCCGGGACAGCCAATTGTCTGCACGACTCTACCTGATGGGCAGGTGCAATAGCCGACCTGCTCAATCTGAAGAGCAAACCTCTCTCTTTGACGAATATTGGTTTCACCAAATCCTCGGGATTGCCGAGTTCTAATTTAGAAAACTCCTTACTCTGTGCCATTTTGAACGCCTTAGCGTCCCAGTTTACGTCATCCCAATTAATGATTTTCTTATTACTACAACCAGTCCTCATGTCAGTCATTTGTTTGTCTACTTGATATAAATCTAAGTCAACATCCTCGAGATCCATCTCCCGAACTCCAGATCGGGTTACTACAGAGACAGGCTTATAAAAATTAGTTTCAATCTCATTGCCTTCACAAGTCACATTCAGGAGAGTCAAAATTGGACATATATTATCAATTGCACCTTCACCTTCAGCCAAATCATTCCCTAAGAGGAGGTAAATACCGGGAACTGGCAAACTGTCTACCACAGCCAGTTTAGAAGTCCCTTTAAAATACTTGGTGTGAATATTAAACTTCTCTAAAGGACAAGACGTAATAGAGTTCGGGAAACCA
>NC_090725.1:170358556-170416056 GCF_036898095.1 Palaemon carinicauda
AATTCGGTATTAAATGCCGTTCGTGGGTGATATTTACATTGATTGAAATCACGTGTGCTTGTGATATATGTTCATATATATATATATATATATATATTTATATATATATATATATATATATAAATATATATATATATATATACAGTATATATCTATATACTGTATACATAAAACATATATATATATATATATATATATGAATATATATGTTTGTATATATATATATATACATATATATATATATATATATACATATATATATATATATATATATATCTATTTATCTCTATATATGTAGATATATATATATATATATATATACATGAAGATATATATATATCTATATATATATATTCATATATATATATATACATATATATACTAGTATATATACATATATATATATATAAATATATATATATATATATATATGTACATATGTATATACTCGTATATATACTATATATATATATATATATATGTATATGCATATATATATATATATATACATATATATATATATATATATATATATTATATACACACAGTATTTCATCAGCTATTACTAGTCCAAAGTAGGACACAGGCCTTAGATGTGACCTTCCACTCGCGTTTGTTTATGGTCTTTCTGTTCCAGTCTATGTTGCTGTTGGTTGGTTGTTTATTTTTTATACTGATGCAGCAATCTGTATGCTAGACATCTATAGTGGATATAACTATTATGGATGACAATAAAGTTCTTTTCTATTGGATTGGTGTGACCCTTCGAGTTTAAATTTCCTTATTTGAAGTTTAGAGCAAAAAGATATACTGATGAGGGCTCATTATATGATAATACACAGTGTACACACTGTCGTTTTATGTATCAATGTAATTTTTTTCTTATATATGCACCGTTATATGAAGCTCATACATGGACTCACATATGAACACACTTAAAAGAAGGTTTTAAAATCGTTTAAGAGAGCGAGATTAGACATAGGTTCACGTGACCTGTATCATGGGAGAATATTTGTTTTAAAACTATGAAACATAAGCTTAGATTTGCGGGATTGGATCAGAGTCGAATGTAGACACGAATTAAGTACTAAAAGTTTAATTTTCTATAGCATTCAGTCATAGTTATTGTATATAGGGTGAGTTGTGGTGGCCTATTGGAAATGCCCCTGCCTGTTGATCTGCTGGATTTTGGCTCGAGTCCTGCCTAAGTCCCATATTTTCCTGTAGTATCTGCGACCTCACCATCCTTGTGAGCTAGGGATTTGGTGTTCGTGGGAGTTTATAAGGCTACCTATTGAGTCATCAGCAGCCTTTGTCTGGTCTTCCAGTCCCTAGCTTGGATGGAGAGAGCCTTGGATCCTACTCAGGTATGGTTTCCGGCTGAATAGATAGGAGTTCGAACATCTACCCGGCCAGAAGCTGTTACCATAAAATGAATTCCAATTGGATATATATTCCCAAGATAGAATTCGGTATTAAATGCCATTCGTGGGTGATATTTACATTGGTTGAAATCACGAGTGTTAGTGATATATAGTATATATATATATATATATATATATATATATATATATATATATATATATATATATACATATATATATATATATATATATATATATATATAATATATATGTATGTATATATATATATATATATATATATATATATAATATATATATATATATATATATATATATATATATGTATGTATGTATATTTATATATGGTCAATCTCTCGGGCATTGTCCTTCAGGCTGGGGCATTATCACTATGTCTTGCCTCTGCCATTCACGAACGTCCAAAAGAAATTAAGGTAGAAAAGGAGGAGAATAGAAACCAGTTATTGGTATCCATTTATTTCATTATGATAAACATACACTTAGGGCGTTATTCGATTACTTTATAATTATGTCAGGAGTAATTATATGAACAAATATGAAATCAGTTTATACACGATCTTCAAGTTGACGCTCTTCATGCCTAGAAAGTAATTCATATATTGCCATGAGAATAAAGATATATAGAGTAACATTACTATTAGCAATTGACACGTGTAAATGTTACATAATTGCTTTACCATTCGAAATTCTTATAGCATTTGTTTTTCAAACTAGAGTTGAATCTAGGCTTGTGATAATAATAATAATAATAATAATAATAATAATAATAATAATAATAATAATAATAATAATAATAATAATATCCATTGCTCTAATTCTGTTTTTAGAGTTGTAATAAACGAGTGTGAATATGAATCTGAAATCAGATGTTGAATTAGATCTTTCAGGGTCACAGAGGGTCAAAGGTCATGGTGTAATTTTAAAGCCCATGTAGGGTTTTCTAATACAATTAACAGAGTGTGTTATGGCCTTCTAAAATTTTATTTACCTTGTAAATTTAAACCTCTTGAGGTTTGAAATTATATTTTTACACAGGAAGATAAATATATTGGTCAAGGTTTTAAGTAAATTAGATGATATTTGACGTTATAGTATCAAACTGATTTGTACCTTTCGAGTAACTACGACCTTGACCTTTGACCCTATGAGGTCAATATTTTAAAGTGGCTTATTTTGTGTCATCGTACATCTCTCCTGAAAATTTCAAGTGAATCGGTCGAATATTTTTTTTCCTGTAAAAATGTTAACAAACACATACAGACAATGTAATCTACGGAAAACCATGACACCCCCCCCCCCCCCCCCGCCTACCTCAGTTGGGACGGTGTAATAATAATAATAATAATAATAATAATAATAATAATAATAATAATAATAATAATAATAATAATAATGGGCTGTGACGGACATGACAAATCTCGCTATTCGCAATAGAGCCTTCACGGGAACAAGATTGATAGAGTACTCTGTTAATTCTGCACGAAAACACTTCATTGCTCCAAATTTTTTTTCTGCACCGTAAAAGGAAGATTTTGGTCTTGTTTTCAAGTAGATCGTGGTGCGTCTCTCCTGAAAATGTCAAGTACATCGGTCCAGTAGTTGTTCTGTAAATTTGCTAACAAGGAAAGAGAGAGAGAGAAAAAAAAACAGATCAACACAAAGAAATAACCTATACATCAATACATCTCGACAACCTCTCTGTGGAAACGGGGTATGATGGTGTTGATTTTAGTTTCAAATGAATCGGACATCATTTGACGGAATTATAGTAAAAAAGAAATATTGACCTTTCTGGTCTGTATGACCTTGACCGTAAGAGGTCTAAATTTCAATGGAGTCTATCGTGCGTCATAGTGCATCGCTTATGAAAAATTCAAGTAAGGGGACGGGGATTACCCTGTCCCCTTGCTTTAGATCACCGACATTTTGAATAATCCGAATAAATTATAATGATTTCTTAGAGTTTCCTCACCTAAATACCTGATATCCTTGTTTCATCTCTCTCTCTCTCTCTCTCTCTCTCTCTCTCTCTCTCTCTCTCTCTCTCTCTCTCTCTCTCTTGTATAATTTGTATAATTCTCCGTATGTAGGTTAAAGGAAATGAATAACAAATTTCACATTTTATACGCTTTTGATTGCGAAAGGAAAATTAGAAATAGAAATAGTAATAAAGGTTTGTTCTTCACATACTTATTCTCAACCCTATTTTGGTAAATGATTTATGAACGTAATTGTATTGATAGTACAGAAACTATTGCAAGAAAACTTCGTAGCGTTAATGTCTGTGATTTTCTCACCTTCTATATCGGTAGTAAGAACTTTCTTTGACTAATTGTCTATGAAAGATTCAGTGTGATGTTCTTTCGTAACGTTTCCTGTGAGTTTCTCTTTCCCGGAAAGGTCAAGCGTTTCACATATCCAATTACTTGAGGTAATCTCCGGGTGTAACAGCAAGGGGTGTGAGTAATGCCGATTGCTTTTATTTCATTGTTCTATTTTTCGGTTGATATCATCTGTCATCATTTTAGTTCGTTTTCCTGGCTTTATAAAAGAATGAACAGAATATTTAATTTTAGGTTCCTTGACTGTTATATTCCAATCATACAGATATCACCTCGAAGTTCATTTATTTCTAAAATCTCAATATTACTCATAAAAAAAGATGATGTCTGTGTTTACCTGTTTTCTTTATAGAAAAGAGAGGGAAAAGTACGCAATCTAATTTCAGAATAGCATTATTCTTATTTCTTGACTTTTTTTTATATATCTATCTGTCTATCTACCTATATATCTATCTATGTATATGTAAAAGTGTTTAATACTTAGTGTTTCATCAATTATTAACCCGTGATGATATAATTCTTTATTTTACAACTTTTTCTATTCTACACATAATTTTACGAATGGTAATCCTTACAAGGCAAATAAAAAAAATGATGAGTGAATAAACTTTCAAGTAATTGATTGCTATATCTCTTTATGCCATTGTTTCAAATAAAAAAGAAGAAGGATGTGCATGTTAAGTCATAAGAGCATTTAAATTTTATTACAACTGCTTTAATGTGTATCAATAATTCATATCTTCCTTTACTGCCTAATATATTTCAATTTCTTATAGGGGATGTCAGTCTTTTGTCTAGTGACCCAATAATAGTTCCATAGATATCCTGGGAAAACAGCATGCTATAAAACCACCGGCTAAAACAAAAAAAGCAGACCAGTACAGATGGAAAATAGAGAGATCACGAACAAACAATGTAATATTAAAAACAATATGAAATGATTGAAAAATTATCAAGATCAGTCAATTTATTAAAAAATACATCATATATGAACTATGAAACAAAGCTTACGTCCACCTACTAAATAAAAGAGCATTTGCAGTAAATTTAAACTTTTGAAACTGCAATGAGTTAACTTCCAGATAGGGAAGATCATTCCACAATCTACTCAGAGTTGAAATAAAACTTCTAGGATACTGAATAGTGTAGAGATGTATAGTAAAGACAAGACTGTACAATATACAAAGTAGTACATTCTGGGAAGACCGGAATGCAAAAGGTGGAATTATGGCTTATATAGCACACACAAAGAGCTAGCTGAATGCCGTTGCCAAATCTTAAAATCAATATCACGGATAAACAATTTAGTGGACCACAATTTTTAGTCCAACATACTAAAGTGATAGTCAGCAGTTGAAGACCAGATAGTAACCTTACTGATGCCATGGCAGAGGAAATTTTACGAGTGGGCTATTTGGTTATAGGAGAGAGGCGAGAGGAATGCAACTATACTTTATTAAACAGACCACGAGCTTATATACAAGCACTTGCGAGCAAGAACGTCCCGAAAATTCGAACCAGCTAATGCATGAAAAGGCAAGCTTCAACAGGTTCTATTATCAGTGTGGTGGGACACCAAGATATACAAAAAGGAAAACACTTTTACACTGTTCAAGAGTGTGTGAACCATGTGTGGTACATGGCTCCTCTTTAAAAAAAGGCTTGTGAAATGGGGCACCCTGCTCTTGACAGGCTCCCCATAGGCGGGTCATCTTTGAGCAGATACACAGGTTTAAGACCATCAATTGGAGACCAAGTCTTCTTTGCCACGAATGTTAATTAAGAAAGCCTTCGTTGTGTGATGGATCATGATCGATGGCTTGTTAGTGTCGTTATGTAGAAAAACGTGTGATGCCTTGTGCAATTTTTTTTGGTATGTGTTACCTCACTGGAGGCTTGTAAGTCTGGCGGCATAAAGTATATTCTCCCACAACATGACATAGTGTCTGGAAATTGTCGAAGGAGGTTGCCGGCGGAAAAAAAAAAAAAACGGCATAGACAACCAGTGGGTTGCCATACACCATTTCAGCTGCCGAGACATCCAGGTTATCTTTAGGAGTGGTCCTTAGTCCCAGTAGGACTCAGGGAAGCTGAGTAAACCAGTTGGAGTCATTGCAGATGGACATCAAAGCTACTTTGAGGGTGTGATCAAAAAGTTCAAAAATTCTGTTGGCGGCAGGGTCATGGGCGGTTGTCTGATGTAGAGTGATGCTCGGGAGATTTTCTTTTGATGTCCACAATTTAGAGGTGAAAATGGTACCTCTGTCAGTAATAATATGCTTAGGGATACCAAAACTCGGTATCTACCCTGAGAGTAGGACACATGTACATGATGGGGACATTACAGTTTGCATGGGGATGGCTTCTGGCCAACAAGTGGAGCGGTCAACAATGGTAAACCGGTAATGATATTCTTATGATGTAGGTAGGGGACCTACTACATCGTTATGAATGTAGTCAAAACAATGCTGGGGTTAAGGGAAGGAGTACACTCCTGAATCCTTGTGTCGATGTACTTTAGAAGTTTGATATGAAGTTAAGGAGCACACCCAATCCATGGCATCCTTAGTAATGCCATACCAAATGAGCTTCGTCTTCACTAGCTGTGCAGTAGATCAGTGCTATGGATGTGAAATGCCATGAATGAAATCAAACATCTAACAGCTCAAGGATCAGGTATCCATGGTCATGGTTTACCAGTACATACATCACAGAGAAGGATGGTGTTGGAGTTGTTGAGGGCAACATCTTCCCAACAGAGGGTGGTGCAGGATGTCCAATATGCTTGGTACTCTGGATCTTTTTATTGGGCCTCTCCCAAGGCGTTGTAATCCAATCCCAAGTGAAAGGCAACCAATGTGCTTCTTGACAGGGCATCAGCAACAGGATTCATTTTCCCAGGGATGTGTTGAAGGGAGCAATTATTTTCAGATACTGCGGAGAGATGTTGGTGTTGATGAGCAGACCAGGCATCGGACTGTAAAGTGAAATGATGCACCAGAGGCATGATGAAGAACGTACTTTCAAAAAAGGTGACGGACAGCCAAATGCAATTTGTGGCAGAAAGTAAAGTAACCCGATTCTGCCTAGGACAGATTCCTACTAAATGAAAGCTAATGGGTGGGGCGAGCAATTGACCACCTGCTTGAGTACTCTATCAATAGTAACATCGCTGGCATTAGTGGAGAGGAAAGTAGCAGCACTTGATAAAGCATTCTATGTGTTGTGGAAGATCGCTTCTTGAAGGTGACCGCACTTCAAGTCTTTTGGCTTGCCCTTGAGGGAGGCATAGAGGAAGGCAAGAGTGGCGACGATGGCTGGCAGGAACCGGTGATAATAGTTGATCATGCCTAAGAATTCTTGCAGTGCTCTGACGGTCGAGGGCATGGGGAAGTTCAGAATGGGTGATACCTTCTCAAGGAGAGGGTGGACTCCTTTAGAAGTGATACGGTGCCCTAAGAACGATAATTTGTTGGTACTAAAGGTACACTTGTTGTACCGGACTACAAGGATGTTCTTTTGTAGGCAGTCGAGTACGATGGTAGGTAACATAGGCATTGATCTTTGGAGGAAGATAACATAAATATGTTGTCCATGTAATATAAGCAGAAGGGGAGGTTCCCTAAGATGCCATCCATGAGTCGTTGAAAAGTAGCCCCAGCACTACGAATGCCAAATCAGGAATAATTGAACATGTATGTACCGTTGTTGGTAGTGATGGCGCTCTTGGGAGAGACTTCTGTGTTCATGGGCACCTAATAATATCCTTTCAGGAGGTCGGCCGTGGAACAAACATTCAATTTGTGCAAGTGGGAGGTGACGTCGGTGATGTTTATGAGGAAGTGGTGATTTGGTTGTGTATGCAAGTTCAAATACGTGTAATCCCCACACAGTCATAGGAAGCCATCTTTCTTCAGGGTAATGTGTATGGGCAATGATCATGAGCTTGAGGTGTTTTGGCAAGGCCCATTTCTTCCATTTCAATTAATGTTTACTTACCGACTGCCAAACATTCCAGTGCCAGACGCTTGAATCTGGCGAATGCTGGGGTCCCTGTTATCTTGATATGGCAATAAATAGTGAGTTTGGCAGGAATTGTGGTTGTTTGGCAAAGCTCTGAACTGAAGACTTCCAGGTATGATTTAAGGAGGTGGGCATAGCCATCCGTGGATGCGCAGATATGGAAAGTGAGATCGGATGGGTTGGGTTGAAGAGGTGTCGAGGAGTAAGAGTTTGTGTTGGCTAACAGTCGGTGAGCAACATCAACCGGGAGGTGGAAATAGGAGAGGAAATCCGCACCAAGGATTGGCAATGTGATGTCGGCAATGATAAACTTCCAAGGATATCTAGTGCTCCCAAATGATAATGTGAGGGTCTATCACAGATCTGTTGGCAGATATCAGGCAGACGTTAGCAAGCTTAGAGTGACTACTTCATGTCTTGGAGATTGGCTTTGCTAGAAGAAAATAGTAAGCACCTTTGTCTACTAAAAATTGCCTGTCTGTACCTGCATCATTTAAAAAGAAAAGATTAGCGATAGGTGAGGCCACTACCAAATGCGATGGCCTATTTACAAGATTTTTGGCTAATAACAACTGTTTGCCCATTTCTTCAAAACAGCCGCATATTTGAAGTGGTAATAACATGATTGTTGCTGATGGGCGTCTGTAAGTGGCTGAAGAGGTCGTCGGTTAGGGCGTTAGCTAAGGGTAGTATATTTGGGTGGTGGGTGGTTTTGTCACTGCTCCAGCACAGCATGGGGTGAGCATCTGTCCTACCGTATTCTGTCCTACCACATTCTTGTCAGCTTCGGTCGAAGTTGAATAGTCATCGTTGTTGTCAGGAGTGAAGGCATTGTTGGAGGTTTTGAAAGCGGTCAAATGGCTGTCCATGAAAGTGTCGACGTTGGTCATCAGGTCCTTAATGGGCTAAATATCCACATTGGAGATGGAAGCACGTACAGATTTGGGTAGGCATCACATCCAAAGAGCATGAAGTAGGTTCACCTTCCGCGGAGAGGTGTTTATGGCAAGGTGCAGTCAGGTGATACTGGTCATTTCCCTGTGGGCAAGTGAAGCCTTTTGTTCCACCTACGGTTGTAGAGAATGCTGAAAAATCTTGGTTCTATGGGGAAGCTGGCGATGGCGAGTACTGCTCCAGGAGGTATGTTTTGAGGGCATCATATGCTATTGTGGTGTCCTCTTGTTTGCGAAGCCAATCAGAGATTTCCGAGAAAGTGTCCTTGGGGATCGCTGTGAGGCCTTAGTCTGCTTTAATGCTTTAGCAAGTATCACCCTTGATGCGAAACTGAACCTTGGTGCGCTGAAACCAAGCGAAGGCCTCCGAACTGGTGAAGGGTAGTAGTTTCATTGATGTAGCATGGAGAAAAGAATCAGGATCTAAAGGTGGCTTCATCAAACATTAGGGCACAGCAGTTAGGAGTGAGGCGAGAGTGAACTCTTATTAAGGTGGTCACCAATTGTGCAAGTAGGCTGCTAGGTTATAACAGAGAGGCGAGAGGAATGCAATTAAATTTTTATCAAAATGACAATGAGCTTACATACAAGTACTTGCAAGCAAGAACGTCACAAAAATGAAAGCCACCTAGTGCAGGAAAAGGTAACACTAAACAGGTTCTGTTATCCAAAGGTGGGGTGGAGCGAGATATGAAAAAAAAGGAAATACCATTACATTGTACAAGCTCATGTGAAATATGATCGGTGCAGAATAAAGAAAAAAATTCTCATAATTTTAACCTAATATTTAAGATGAAGAAGTAAACACTATAGGATACTTACTTCAACCCTCTTTTATACACTTAAGGTCTATATTGATGTTCTGAATAAATATTCTCGACCCTGCTTTTTAAAGCAAAGAAACTTATCCATAGCAAATATTATTATTATTATTATTATTATTATTATTATTATTATTATTATTATTATTATTATTATTATTATTATTATTATTATTATTATTATTGAGTTAATAATATTGTGTAATCTTGCTGTATATGAGGGGGCTACATTACATATGGTTATATTTGGCAGGATTATGGTTACAGAAAGCTACAAATTGTTTTATTACTTTCATAATTTCGTACTTTATAATATAAATATTTTGCACTCTCTATCACCACAGTTTTGGACGCCATCTTGAAAAAATACACGCCAAATCTTCATTTATATACCTTGTTCAAAAGTGTCAGTAAAACAATCATTTTATAAACAATATTTCACAAGATGTGCTTAATGTATTTTTTTTTTATGTTTTTTTATGCTAAAGCTGAGCAAAAATCATGCAATTTTGGGGAGGCCCTGTAGTTAGGTAATATTGGCCGTATGGTTACTTTAAACCCTATTTCAAAAATATATCAAGATCTTGCACTTATTTTGTGGCTTAATTTGTCTTTACTGTGTATCAACGAGGACTGTTAACCTTCCATTAGATTTTAATGTTATCTAAAAAGTTGCTTCATTAGGGAAAGGTAGCATTTGCAGAGGGGTACTTTTTAAGTGAAAAATGAAAAAAGAAAAATGTTGTTAGAACATTGTTTGACTACAGAGTTAAATGGAGAGATAGGAATCCTCCTCAGTTAGACGAACTGGAAAATGTCAGAGTGAGTTACAAAATATAGGAAAGTGTATACAAAAGAAAGAAATATGGACTCTTTTCAATCAAGACAAAACCTCTACAGATCCCAAACTAATCTCAGATAACAAGACCTGGATTAGAATTTTCTTGTATGCATTTAGTTGGGCTGGCATCAACTCTGTCGTTTTCAAACAAGGGTAAGTTAAGCTTGTAAATTTCTCAGAAAAACTTGAAAAACATAAGGAACTTGTAGCTGTGCCTAAGAAACCACATGGAGATCCTCCAAAGAGTGTTGCAGTTGGAAAATCTAGTATCTTTCAATTGTATGAAAAAAAAGAATGTGAATTCCTATGTGATTTAAGATATCAATGGTTTGCTAAACTGCTGAGTAAAATTACATTTAATTTGGCTTGTTTAATTTCATTTTCTTCGTACTTATCTCCAACTTCACAAATGGTTAGGAATTGACTTCCCAGCTACAGATTGTAGTTAGAAAAGGACTTGTATTTGAATATCCCCAAGTCTCTAGATCTTCTAAACATTATATCATGCAAATGTTCAAAAGGATGTTGTGGCGGAATGATGCAAGAACAACCCCCACACCCTTGAATCACTCTAACTGACAAATGTCTCCTCAGCACAAACATTCCCCTTACATTATCAACTGGACTCTTAGACAAAAAGGACATAAAAAAACATAACCTTAATATTATATTCTTTAAAACTAGGAAGCTTAATACGAAACCACCCACAATCAAAATAATAATCACACTTAAAACTAATCAAAAATTTTACACTAAATATACAATAACCACCATTCAAATAAACAAAAAAAAAAAAATCCTAACAAAACTTAAAATTAACCGCATACCAACACCAAAATAAATATGTGTTCATATATATTATGGGTCACCAACACTGTCATACAAAAAAATCAGAACTGTCTTTTACGGAAAACTACCACAGCTCTGTGGGTAACACACTACACTGTGTGGCAATTTGCCACAACTGCCTCCCTGATTGGGGTCATGGTTAATAACATCATCATCGTCATCATCATCATCATAATTATCGCCAGCAGCAATCGAAAGTTCAATCAGTCCGGGTCATCAACAATTATGTTATTCTGAGCAGTCGTATCAAGTTCCTTATCATAAGGCAGGTCATCAACAATCAATACCACATTCAAGAAAAAACCTTTCTAAAAGAGGAATTACGGCTGCTGAAATAAACAAACAATTCCAAGCTGGTAAAAGAATAATAATGATAATCTAGCATTCACACAACTGCCTCTTGCAGTCAAATAAAAAAGAGCATTCGCTCAAGACATTCGCCACTGTCCTAACCTAGCTAAAAACATAAACAACTTCATTTATACCAACAGCCTTTCTCACACCAACCAATCACACTAACTACTCTCTCTCTCTCTCTCTCTCTCTCTCTCTCTCTCTCTCTCTCTCTCTCTCTCTCTCTCTCTCTCTCTCTCTCTCTCTCTCTCGATTTGGCAAACAACAAAAAATAAAAAAAAAATAAAAATTAATCCTCCACAATGTAAGACAGCCACTTGTTTTTGTAGAACAGGATTAAATTTCTCCATAATATATATGACATGTAATGGGGGTTTTTTGTACTAAAACTTTTCTTATTGCCAGAAAGTACCATCTCTGGAACAGAGTAAAAAGAAGCTTAAGTAATTATCAAATATTTTGTAATTTTTATGGATGGTTGAATATAAGGGTGGTAACTCGGCCAGTGACTATTTACTGACTATCTTAAGCTAAAATATAGGAGGAAGGATACCTATGGAAGAAAATACTCCCATTAGACTATTAATGTTATCACAATGCAAAGGGTGTGCCGTAAAAGGGGAGAGGATAATCTCGACCAGCGTTGGATGGAAGCGGTGAGTTTAAAAGAAGTGGTGAGCGAGAATATCACTCACTTCCCATGCATTTTAAAGTTTAGCTGTCTGCAAGTCATGTTTGGGATGTTCCAACCTTATGATGCTGGATCATTCTCTCATTTTGGAGCTGCCAAATGGTCACCCTAGCAAAAACTATAGGTCTGCTGGAGTTTTGATGACAGATCGTGTCAGGTCGGGATCTTTACGTTTATCAGGAGGCAGGGAGGTTTCAGAGTGGCTGAAGAGGTCGTCGGTTAGGGCGTTAGCTAAGGGTAGTATATTTGGGTGGTGGGTGGTTTTGTCACTGCTCCGGCACAGCATGGGGTGAGCATCTGTCCTACCGTATTCTGTCCTACCACATTCTTGTCAGCTTCGGTCGAAGTTGAATAGTCATCGTTGTTGTCAGGAGTGAAGGCATTGTTGGAGGTTTTGAAAGCGGTCAAATGGCTGTCCATGAAAGTGTCGACGTTGGTCATCAGGTCCTTAATGGGCTAAATATCCACATTGGAGATGGAAGCACGTACAGATTTGGGTAGGCATCACATCCAAAGAGCATGAAGTAGGTTCACCTTCCGCGGAGAGGTGTTTATGGCAAGGTGCAGTCAGGTGATACTGGTCATTTCCCTGTGGGCAAGTGAAGCCTTTTGTTCCACCTACGGTTGTAGAGAATGCTGAAAAATCTTGGCTCTATGGGGAAGCTGGCGATGGCGAGTACTGCTCCAGGAGGTATGTTTTGAGGGCATCATATGCTATTGTGGTGTCCTCTTGTTTGCGAAGCCAATCAGAGATTTCCGAGAAAGTGTCCTTGGGGATCGCTGTGAGGCCTTAGTCTGCTTTAATGCTTTAGCAAGTATCACCCTTGATGCGAAACTGAACCTTGGTGCGCTGAAACCAAGCGAAGGCCTCCGAACTGGTGAAGGGTAGTAGTTTCATTGATGTAGCATGGAGAAAAGAATCAGGATCTAAAGGTGGCTTCATCAAACATTAGGGCACAGCAGTTAGGAGTGAGGCGAGAGTGAACTCTTATTAAGGTGGTCACCAATTGTGCAAGTAGGCTGCTAGGTTATAACAGAGAGGCGAGAGGAATGCAATTAAATTTTTATCAAAATGACAATGAGCTTACATACAAGTACTTGCAAGCAAGAACGTCACAAAAATGAAAGCCACCTAGTGCAGGAAAAGGTAACACTAAACAGGTTCTGTTATCCAAAGGTGGGGTGGAGCGAGATATGAAAAAAAAGGAAATACCATTACATTGTACAAGCTCATGTGAAATATGATCGGTGCAGAATAAAGAAAAAAATTCTCATAATTTTAACCTAATATTTAAGATGAAGAAGTAAACACTATAGGATACTTACTTCAACCCTCTTTTATACACTTAAGGTCTATATTGATGTTCTGAATAAATATTCTCGACCCTGCTTTTTAAAGCAAAGAAACTTATCCATAGCAAATATTATTATTATTATTATTATTATTATTATTATTATTATTATTATTATTATTATTATTATTATTATTATTATTATTATTATTATTATTATTATTATTATTATTGAGTTAATAATATTGTGTAATCTTGCTGTATATGAGGGGGCTACATTACATATGGTTATATTTGGCAGGATTATGGTTACAGAAAGCTACAAATTGTTTTATTACTTTCATAATTTCGTACTTTATAATATAAATATTTTGCACTCTCTATCACCACAGTTTTGGACGCCATCTTGAAAAAATACACGCCAAATCTTCATTTATATACCTTGTTCAAAAGTGTCAGTAAAACAATCATTTTATAAACAATATTTCACAAGATGTGCTTAATGTATTTTTTTTTATGTTTTTTTATGCTAAAGCTGAGCAAAAATCATGCAATTTTGGGGAGGCCCTGTAGTTAGGTAATATTGGCCGTATGGTTACTTTAAACCCTATTTCAAAAATATATCAAGATCTTGCACTTATTTTGTGGCTTAATTTGTCTTTACTGTGTATCAACGAGGACTGTTAACCTTCCATTAGATTTTAATGTTATCTAAAAAGTTGCTTCATTAGGGAAAGGTAGCATTTGCAGAGGGGTACTTTTTAAGTGAAAAATGAAAAAAGAAAAATGTTGTTAGAACATTGTTTGACTACAGAGTTAAATGGAGAGATAGGAATCCTCCTCAGTTAGACGAACTGGAAAATGTCAGAGTGAGTTACAAAATATAGGAAAGTGTATACAAAAGAAAGAAATATGGACTCTTTTCAATCAAGACAAAACCTCTACAGATCCCAAACTAATCTCAGATAACAAGACCTGGATTAGAATTTTCTTGTATGCATTTAGTTGGGCTGGCATCAACTCTGTCGTTTTCAAACAAGGGTAAGTTAAGCTTGTAAATTTCTCAGAAAAACTTGAAAAACATAAGGAACTTGTAGCTGTGCCTAAGAAACCACATGGAGATCCTCCAAAGAGTGTTGCAGTTGGAAAATCTAGTATCTTTCAATTGTATGAAAAAAAAGAATGTGAATTCCTATGTGATTTAAGATATCAATGGTTTGCTAAACTGCTGAGTAAAATTACATTTAATTTGGCTTGTTTAATTTCATTTTCTTCGTACTTATCTCCAACTTCACAAATGGTTAGGAATTGACTTCCCAGCTACAGATTGTAGTTAGAAAAGGACTTGTATTTGAATATCCCCAAGTCTCTAGATCTTCTAAACATTATATCATGCAAATGTTCAAAAGGATGTTGTGGCGGAATGATGCAAGAACAACCCCCACACCCTTGAATCACTCTAACTGACAAATGTCTCCTCAGCACAAACATTCCCCATACGTTATCAACTGGACTCTTAGACAAAAAGGACATAAAAAAACATAACCTTAATATTATATTCTTTAAAACTAGGAAGCTTAATACGAAACCACCCACAATCAAAATAATAATCACACTTAAAACTAATCAAAAATTTTACACTAAATATACAATAACCATCATTCAAATAAACAAAAAAAAAAAAAAAATCCTAACAAAACTTAAAATTAACCGCATACCAACACCAAAATAAATATGTGTTCATATATATTATGGGTCACCAACACTGTCATACAAAAAAATCAGAACTGTCTTTTACGGAAAACTACCACAGCTCTGTGGGTAACACACTACACTGTGTGGCAATTTGCCACAACTGCCTCCCTGATTGGGGTCATGGTTAATAACATCATCATCGTCATCATCATCATCATAATTATCGCCAGCAGCAATCGAAAGTTCAATCAGTCCGGGTCATCAACAATTATGTTATTCTGAGCAGTCGTATCAAGTTCCTTATCATAAGCCAGGTCATCAACAATCAATACCACATTCAAGAAAAAACCTTTCTAAAAGAGGAATTACGGCTGCTGAAATAAACAAACAATTCCAAGCTGGTAAAAGAATAATAATGATAATCTAGCATTCACACAACTGCCTCTTGCAGTCAAATAAAAAAGAGCATTCGCTCAAGACATTCGCCACTGTCCTAACCTAGCTAAAAACATAAACAACTTCATTTATACCAACAGCCTTTCTCACACCAACCAATCACACTAACTACTCTCTCTCTCTCTCTCTCTCTCTCTCTCTCTCTCTCTCTCTCTCTCTCTCTCTCTCTCTCTCTCTCTCGATTTGGCAAACAACAAAAAATAAAAAAAAATAAAAATTAATCCTCCACAATGTAAGACAGCCACTTGTTTTTGTAGAACAGGATTAAATTTCTCCATAATATATATGACATGTAATGGGGGTTTTTTGTACTAAAACTTTTCTTATTGCCAGAAAGTACCATCTCTGGAACAGAGTAAAAAGAAGCTTAAGTAATTATCAAATATTTTGTAATTTTTATGGATGGTTGAATATAAGGGTGGTAACTCGGCCAGTGACTATTTACTGACTATCTTAAGCTAAAATATAGGAGGAAGGATACCTATGGAAGAAAATACTCCCATTAGACTATTAATGTTATCACAATGCAAAGGGTGTGCCGTAAAAGGGGAGAGGATAATCTCGACCAGCGTTGGATGGAAGCGGTGAGTTTAAAAGAAGTGGTGAGCGAGAATATCACTCACTTCCCATGCATTTTAAAGTTTAGCTGTCTGCAAGTCATGTTTGGGATGTTCCAACCTTATGATGCTGGATCATTCTCTCATTTTGGAGCTGCCAAATGGTCACCCTAGCAAAAACTATAGGTCTGCTGGAGTTTTGATGACAGATCGTGTCAGGTCGGGATCTTTACGTTTATCAGGAGGCAGGGAGGTTTCAGAGCCCTCAATGGTGGAGTTGTACCTAATATGAGGTTAATGAAGCAGTTATTAATACTTTCTTGAGCCATTTTACTTCATCCTATATTAGGGTTGTGGTGGCCGATATGGTAATGAGCCTGATTAGTGATCACCAGACTGTGGTTTGAGTCACGCTCAAACTCGTTAAATCTTTTGGCTGCTGCAACCTCACCATCCTTATGAGCTAAGGATGGGAGGTTCGATTGAGCCTATAGGTCTATCTGCCGAGTTAGCTGCAGCCATTGCCTGGCCCTTCCTGGTCCTCGCTTGGGTGGAGAGGGGGTTTGGTCGCTGATCCTATGTATATGTGGTCAGTCTTTAAGGCATTGTCCTGCTTGCTAGGGTAATGTCACTATATGTTGCCTCTGCCATTCATGAGTGGCCTTTAAACCTTTAAATCTTTGTTGTGTAGACTCAACCAATTTTAGTAGTGTTGCCCAATAGCCTTGGCTTGATCATAAACTACCAAAGTAGGCCAGCCAAATGGTGATTTATAAAGGAAGAATCTAGAGCAAGCTGAGCTATATTTCATCCCTTTCTTAAGGGGGCCCAGTCGGTATGCCAATATGAAAGGGTATAGGACGAAAAACTCAAAATCCTGAAAACATTAACTGAGCTTCGTATGGCAATGGAGAATGTGTTTAAAAAATATTTTGTCAAAATTCCACTTACTTTCATGGTCATAGGGTAATTAGTAAAAGTAACTGAATAAACCTAAAACATTGATCCCTACAAGAAAATGCAGTGCAGTGATACCTCTACATACGATCTTAATTCATTCCAGAAACTGCTTCGTATGTTAAAACGATCGTATGTTGGAGCAAATATTCTCATAAAAATACACGGTAATTTGTTTAATTCGTTCCTCAGCCTAAAAACCCATAATAACTCCTTAATAATTGGCTACACATAATTACACATAACATTAATACAATATAATAATACATAAATATCTAAAAAAAGAATAATGATAAAGAAATAATAAATAAAAAAAGGGGTTTTTATGTAACCCTTTACCTTAGCTACAGGCCAGCGCAGGTGTAGGGACTGCTACGCAGGAAGAGATGGAAGATCAGCGAGGAGGTAGGGACGGCGACTTTGTACGGTAACTTACACTAACTTACACTACGTGAACTTTAACTTAACTTAGCTTATTTTTTTTTTAAATTTTATATTTTTATATTTGTTTTTTTAAATTTTTCTTCTTTTCTTATTCTTAATTTTCATCATTTTCACTCGATTCGGTCTTCCTTTTCTTTGCTTCACTTTCTTTCTTTTCATCATGATCACTAGACTTTTAGTAGAGATTTTTTAAAGAAACTATCGAGTGAAAGTTGCTTGGTACGGCTTTTGAGGATTTTTCTGAAATGAGTTAAGCAAACATCATCGAACTGCGCAACAACATGGCAAACTTGAAGTTTCTGTGGGTGATGCTTGTCGATGAAATCAACCATGTGATGATGATATGCCAACATCTGTTTTATTTCCGCCATACCTAAGATTTGGCCTACCTCCTCGGTCTCCTCCGACTCACTCAACTGCGCTTGGAACTCATCATGCTGCATGGCTTGCAGCTTGAGTTCCTCGGTTGTGAGCTCTTCATGATGCTCATCGACGAGTTCGGTGATGTCATCATCATTCACCTCCAGACCCATGGACTTGCCAAGGGATACAATCTCTTCGACGTCTTCCTCGGCGGTAAGCACAGGTTCATTCTCGGGGCCAAAACCTTCGAAATCTCTGGGAGCAACAGCATCAGGCCAAAGCTTCTTCTAAGCTGAATTCAGGGTCCGAAAAGTTACTCCCTCTCAAGCCTGATCTATGATCTTTAAGCAGTGCACGATATTAAAGTGGCTCCTCCAAAATTCACGCAAAGTTAAGTTGATGCTTTGCGGGACATTAAAGCACTGCTTAAATAAGTGCTTGGTGTAGAGCTTCTTAAAATTAGAGATGACTTGCTGGTCTATGGGCTGGAGGATAGGGGTGGTATTCCGTGGAAGATACAACACTTTGATGAATTTGTATTCGTCGATGATATCATCTTCGAGTCCGGGTGGGGGGGGGGTGAGCGGGTGCATTGTCCAAACAAAGCAAGCACTTCAAAAGCAAATTCCTTTCCTGAAGGTACTTCTTGACAGCAGGGCTGAAAACAACGTTTACCCATTCCACAAAACGGATTTTGAGCGAAGTGAAAAATCTATTTTTGGGTGAAAGAGCCATGTCGTCCTGATGGAAGTTCCTTGATAAGTAGCTTCCTAGGTTATATGTGACTACAGTGATATATCCCAGAGAATTTACTGAAGGTATCCAGAATTCTAACTCCTGGAGCGAGTATCCCTTGAAAATTCACAAAGGGATATCGCGTAAGGACGTATCTTGACACATCTCACAGCTATTTACACCCCAAATAGCGATTTTCACTTCGAGAGGGAAAAGTGGCAAGAAAATAGGAGAGTCGTTAAAAAGGTAAACACTCGATTCTCCTAATGTACTGTAATAGTTCGCCCAATCGCCACCGCGAGGCGCCACCTAAGCCATTCTTTGTAGCTTCGTAGGTGTTGCAGATACAGTACAAAAGGGAGGGATTCATATCCATTTACTAAAGGATGGTGGGTCCATCATCACGACATGGCTCTTTCACCCAAAAATAGATTTTTCACTTCGCTCAAAATCCGTTTTTTGGGCTTAGGCCATGTCGTGCTGATGGAAGTTTACCAGATCATTAATGTATCTGTGGATTTATATTAGTGCCGTTATCTCGAATTCACTATTTCCTATCTGGTCGTCGAGACCAAAGACACTTGATGTTACCGTAATACATCAATCAACTGAGCATACCAAATGCCAGCTCTTCCTGCCCCCTATAGGGAAAAGTCTATATAGACTCTAGGAAAAAATCCGAAAATTGTGAGTTCAAAGAACAATTAGCAAGCAGAAGTATATTGTGTCCTTATATACGTAAAGCATAGTTTGTACTAATAGGCAATGAATAGAATACTGTACCTCCCAGGTCCGGATCTAGACAGATAGGTTTATGTTCACGTAGGGATCATAAACAGTAAAATAGACATGGTACAACCAAACTTACCTGTTTGCAAATGAGAAGACATTAGTCTTACAAAGTCCTAAGAGGATCAAAGATGCTCTGATATACATAAAATCTTGAGGCGAAAGAGACGCAAAGATTCCTTCTAATGTTTATTTACAAGAAACACAGAAATCATGATTGGAATTAATATATTTATGCTAAACATACATACATACATATACCAAAGGCACTTCCCCCAATTTTGGGGGGTAGCCGACAACAACAAGAAACAAACAAAAAGGGGACCTCTACTCTCTACGTTCCTCCAGCCTAACCAGGGACTCAGCCGAGTTCAGCTGGTACTGCTAGGGTGCCACAGCCCAACCTCCCACATTTCCACCACAGATGAAGCTTCATACTGCTGAGTCCCCTACTGCTGCTACCTCCGCGGTCATCTAAGGCACCGGAGGAAGCAGCAGGGCCTACCGGAACTGCGTCACAATCGCTCGCCATTCATTCCTATTTCTAGCACGCTCTCTTGCCTCTCTCACATCTATCCTCCTATCACCCAGAGCTTTCTTCACACCATCCATCCACCCAAATCTTGGCCTTCCTCTTGTACTTCTCCCATCAACTCTTGCATTCATCACCTTCTTTAGCAGACAGCCATTTTCCATTCTCTCAACATGGCCAAACCACCTCAACACATTCATATCCACTCTAGCCGCTAACTCATTTCTTACACCCGTTCTCACCCTCACCACTTCGTTCCTAACCCTATCTACTCGAGATACACCACCCATACTCCTCAGACACTTCATCTCAAACACATTCAATTTCTGTCTCTCCATCACTTTCATTCCCCACAACTCCGATCCATACATCACAGTTGGTACAATCACTTTCTCATATAGAACTCTCTTTACATTCATGCCCAATCCTCTATTTTTTACTACTCCCTTAACTGCCCCCAACACTTTGCAACCTTCATTCACTCTCTGACGTACATCTGCTTCCACTCCACCATTTGCTGCAACAACAGACCCCAAGTACTTAAACTGATCCACCTCCTCAAGTAACTCTCCATTCAACATGACATTCAACCTTGCACCACCTTCCCTTCTCGTACATCTCATAACCTTACTCTTACCCACATTAACTCTCAACTTCCTTCTCTCACACACCCTTCCAAATTCTGTCACTAGTCGGTCAAGCTTCTCTTCTGTGTCTGCTACCAGTACAGTATCATCCGCAAACAACAACTGATTTACCTCCCATTCATGATCATTCTCGCCTACCAGTTTTAATCCTCGTCCAAGCACTCTAGCATTCACCTCTCTCACCACTCCATCAACATACAAGTTAAACAACCACGGCGACATCACACATCCCTGTCTCAGCCCCACTCTCACCGGAAACCAATCGCTCACCTCATTTCCTATTCTAACACATGCTTTACTACCTGTGTAGAAACTTTTCACTGCTTGCAACAACCTTCCACCAACTCCATATAACCTCATCACATTCCACATTGCTTCCCTATCAACTCTATCATATGCTTTCTCCAGATCCATAAACGCAACATACACCTCCTTACCTTTTGCTAAATATTTCTCGCATATCTGCCTAACTGTAAAAATCTGATTCATACAACCCCTACCTCTTCTAAAACCACCCTGTACTTCCAAGATTGCATTCTCTGTTTTATCCTTAATCCTATTAATCAGTATTCTACCATACACTTTTCCAACTACACTCAACAAACTAATACCTCTTGAATTACAACACTCATGCACATCTCCCTTACCCTTATATAGTGGTACAATACATGCACAGACCCAATCTACTGGTACCATTGACAACACAAAACACACATTAAACAATCTCACCAACCATTCAAGTACAGTCACACCCCCTTCCTTCAACATCTCAGCTTTCACACCATCCATACCCGATGCTTTTCCTACTCTCGTTTCATCTAGTGCTCTCCTCACTTCCTCTATTGTAATCTCTCTCTCATTCTCATCTCCCATCACTGGCACCTCAACACCTGGAACCGCAATTATATCTGCCTCCCTATCATCCTCAACATTCAGCAAACTTTCAAAATATTCCGCCCACCTTTTCCTTGCCTCCTCTCCTTTTAACAACCTTCCATTTCCATCTTTCACTGTCTCTTCAATTCTTGCGCCGGCCTTCCTTACTCTCTTCACTTCTTTCCAAAACTTCTTCTTATTCTCTTCATATGACTGACCCAGTCCCTGACCCCACCTCAGGTCAGCTGCCCTCTTTGCCTCACGTACCTTGCGCTTTACTTCCACCTTTTGCTCTCTATATTTTTCATACTTCTCTATACTATTACTCTGCAGCCATTCTTCAAAAGCCCTCTTTTTCTCTTCCACTTTTACCTTCACTCCTTCATTCCACCATTCACTGCCCTTCCTCATGCTGCCTCCAACAACCTTCTTGCCACATACATCACTTGCAATCCCAACAAAATTTTCTTTTACTAACTTCCACTCCTCCTCTAAATTACCAGTTTCTCTTACTCTCACCTCGTCATATGCCATTTTCAACCTAAACATATTGCATAAAAAAGCATAACAGTAATAACAAAATAAATAAGTTTCATCTGAAAGAGAAACAAAAGCCACTCAAATAAATAAAGTATTTCACTGCATAATGTTATTACCAGGAACACTAGCATATAAAATGCTGGCACTTGTGTCAAATTATCATGCTTGAGGTCACCTAGTTAGATAAAACAGTTCATAGTGTCTCTAACAACACAATACTTATCATGATATACCTAAGTCTATCATGTACACCCTTCACTAAATGTCCCTATTAGTGCACTGTCCTTTGCAGTAATCAAGCAGCAGGTTTTATTACACTACCTGCAGCTACCACATGAAACTTGATTTCCTGTAATTGCTTCGCATAGTGCTTAAAGAATACCCTGGAAGACTGCCAACCAGTATAGGCACGCAGGTTTTCAAACGACATAGTCTGAAAGAAGTTTAGAGACGAGGCAACTTTTCTCGGATCGTGACCTGCGGGTGTACTGTCAGGATCCGCTGTACAAATAAAGTAGGTGATTTTCGCCCTTATCTGTTTCAAAGATAACGTCGAACCCGAAGTCTCTCCCCTGAAAAGCTGACCTCCCTTAAAGTCTGAAGTTCTACGAAGATAAACCTTTAGGCATTCCACTGGGCAGAGGGATGCTTCTTCCTTCAGAGGGCAGATTCTCCAGGGACCCCATCTTTTAGTGGGTAGCTCGTTCTTGGCGAGAAACGACGGATCCGGAAAGAGATTTAAATCTCCGTTTGTTGTAAACTGAATGTGGCCATCATCCCTCGAGAGAGCCACTATTTCACTAACTTTGGCTCCTGAGGCTAGTGCAAAAAGAAATATCACCTTCTGAGTCATGTCTTTCAGCGAGCAATCTTCATTGTACAAAGTTGAAGCCAGATGAAGAACCTTATCCAAAGACCATGAAATGGGCTTTGGAGGAGCTGCAGGTCGAAGTTTGGCGCAGGCTTTTGGAATCTTGTTGAAGATTTCATTAGAAAAATCCACCTGGAAGGCGTATAGAATCGGCCAAGCCAATGCAGATTTACAAGTAGTAATTGTATTATCTGCTAATCCTTGTCCGTGAAGATGGATGAAGAAGGACAAACAGAAGTCCGTAGAAATCTCTTGCGGTTTCTTCACCTTAACAAAGGCTACCCATTTCTTCCAGGAAGACTCGTATTGTCTTCTTGTAGACTTTGACTTATATTCTTCTAAGAAGTTAATACTGTCTGCAGAAATCCCGAACCTTTTCTTAACCGCTAGGGTGAGAAAATCATGAGATGAAGGTTCTGGGTTTTCTCTGATGAAGCGTAGACAGTCTATTTCTGCACTTGCTGAGTTAGAACTGTTTCCGGCAACGGGATCAGCTTCAGGCGTAGTTCTGTTATCAGAGGGAACCAAACGCTGCCTGGCCACTTGTGGGCCACTATCGCTGCCCTCCCCCGAAAGGATCTCAATTTGTCAAGGGCTTTCAACAACAGGATGGTTGGTGGGAACAGGTAAATCCTGGACCATCTGTTCCAATCCACGGACATCGCGTCCGTTGCTTCCGCTAGAGGATCTTCGTACGGGGCAACATACCGGGATAGTTTCTTGTTGTCGCTCATTGCGAAGAGATCTACTTGCAGTCCTGGGACTTTGTTCAATATGAAGGAGAATGATCCTGCGTCTAGGGACCATTCGGACTCTATCGGATTGATCCTGGATAGAGCATCCGCTGTCACATTGCGGAATCCTTGGAGGTGGACTGCTGTCAAGTGCCACTTCATCCTCTTGGATATATGAAAGATAGCCAACATCACTTGATTTAATTGAGGTGATCTTGAGCCCTGTCGATTTAGGCATCTCATTATCACTTCGCTGTCTAAAACCAGGCGGATGTGGATTGAGCAGTGAAGTCTCAGTTTCTTCAGAGATAGAAAAACTGTCATGGCTTCAAGGAAGTTTATGTGGAAGGACTTGAAGAGTGGAGGCCAGGTTCCCTGCACCTTCCAACGATGAGTGTGACCTCCCCAACCTTCCTTCGAGACATCCGTGTGAACAGTGACTGCTGGTGGAGGTGGTTGCAAGGGTATCTTTCTTCTTAGGTTCTTTGCTTCCGACCATGGCTTGAGAATGGATCGCAGACGAATTGGGAATGGTCTTCGTAGATCTCTTCGATCGTTGTAAGCGTATTTTCTCCAGACTCCTGATGCATCTTTTAACTGCACTCTCAAAAGTGGGTCCGTCAAAGAGGCAAACTGGAGAGACCCCAACACTCTCTCCTGTTGTCTTCTTGATATTCTTCGAGATTGAAGAAGACTTTTGACCGACCTTGCTATCTCCTTCCTCTTTGCTGTGGGCAAAGAGAGGCAATGTGACTGTAGGTCCCAGTGGACTCCCAACTACTGGAACTTTTGAGCCGGAGAAAGCCGAGACTTTTTCAGGTTGATCTTGAACCCTAGGTTTTCTAGGAATTGAATCACTTTTCTGGAGGCTTGCATGCATTCTTCTTTGGATGCTGCCCACTTCAGCCAATCGTCCAGGTAGGCCATCACCTGGACACCCATGAGGCGTAGTTGTCGAATGACTGCGTTTGCAAGCTTTGTGAATATTCTTGAAGCAATGTTCAGACCGAAGGCATGGCTCTGAAAACGTATTTTCTTTTTTGGAGCTTGAACCCTAGGTAGGGGGAAACCTGACGGTTGATTGGCACATGCCAGTAAGCATCTGTCATGTCTATGGAGACTGTGTATACTCGTTTGGGCAGAAGGGTCCTTATGTGCTGAAGCGTCAGCATTTTGAACTTGTAGTTCACAATGAACTTGTTGAGTGGTGATAAGTCCAGAATAACTCTGAGCTTTTCCGAATCCTTCTTCGGAACACAGAATAGCCTTCCTTGGAATTTGATGGACTTTGCTTTCCTTATGACTCTCTTGTCTAATAGTTCTTAAACATATTCTTCCAGAACTGGGGTTGATGGTTGGAAGAATTGAGGAAAGCTTGGTGGGGTTGAAATCCAACCCCAGCCCAGTCCTTTCTTGATCAGGCTGTGGGCCCAAGGATCGAAGGTCCATCGATCCTGAAAATGGAGAAGTCTCCCTCCTACCGGCAGCATCTCACTTAGAGTGCTGACTGGAGGATTTACCTCCTTGGCCACGACCACCTCTGTTGCCCCTGTCTCTGAAGGGGTGCCTCGAGGAACCCCAAAAGGAACCTCGAGACTTTGGCTTAAAAGTAGTAGCCTGCCTTTCGTAAACTGGGGTGAACACTGGTGACTGAGAAGCCAGAGTTTGGGGCACCAGTTGAAAGGTGGTGGTGGGTTGTGCTACCGTCTGGGGCACCGTGGCCATGGGAAGCTGTTGCTGCTTTGGTCGAGAGGGCATGCGAGGTCGTTTAGACTTGTTCTTCGGCTGAGGACCCTCGTCAGCTGAAGATTTTCGTTTTGAAGACAAGCCCTATTTGGAAAGGAGATTCCTATTCTCCGAGGCGGCTTTGTCTACAACCTCCTTGACCACTTCACTCGGGAAGAGGTCTTTTCCCCAGATGTCAGAAGCTATCAGCTTCCTAGGTTCGTGTTTAACGGAAGCGGAAGCAAACACGAACTCCCTACAGGCCCTTCTGGCCTTGATGAAGTTGTACAGGTCCCTCGTTACCGTAGCCAAGTGAGCCTTGGCAAAGACCATGTACATATCCGGGGTGTCAGGGATACTAGCCATCGTCTCTAGCCTTGTTTGGAGAGACATGGAAGCAGGCAAGCGTTCCTTAGTCTTGTGTTCTCTCTTTAAGAGAAAATCAGTCAGCTTTGGGAGGTCTTTGTTGAACTGACGTCCAGCGATATCGGCCTCCAGCTTCCCGACTGTGAAGGTGACGTGAACATCCTTCCAGTCCTTGTCGTCTGATGGGAAAGCAAGGGAGAAAGGCTTGCTTTCTTCTAATGTGGGGCAAGGTTTACCTGCCTCCACTGCCTTCAGAGCTGCTTTAAACCCTTTGTCCATAAAGGGAAAAGCGCGTTGAGGGTCAGCAACAAACGATGGACGTTTTTTGCTAAGAGCTGGCACCTTCGAACTAGTGAAAGCCCTCTCTTTCAAAGTTTTGGAAAATAAGGCTTGTGCCTTAGCAAGCTCAAGGACAATTGTCTCCTTGGGCTCCGTCTCTTCTTTAGACGCCGGTTCATTCCTAAGGCGGATGTAACAGTCCGGATAGGCCCCTCTGCTGGGCCAGAACTCAATTTCCTCCACTGGCACTGTGCCCAGTTTCTCAGAGAGGAAAATTTTGCCTGCTGGCATAGGCATATGCTCTGCGTACCTCCAAGGGTTAACGTCAGAAAAAACGGGAAGGTCCTTCACGTTCAGCTTCTTCGGGGCCATACGTTGTGGAGGATTTATTTTTGCTTTATTTTTATTTTTTTGTTTTTGCCAAATCCTGTGAGAGAGAGAGAGAGAGAGAGAGAGAGAGAGAGAGAGAGAGAGAGAGAGAGAGAGAGAGAGAGAGAGAGAGATATTGTGTTAGCGAGCGAAAGTAGTTAGGTTAACGATCGTTTGTGGTGAGAAAGACTGTTGGTTTAAATGAGATTGTTTGTTTACATTTTTTAGTTAGGTTACGACAGTGGTGAATGTTTCGGAGCGAATGCTTTTTTTGATTGACTGCGTCCTGAGTCAGTTGTGTGAACGCTGGAATTATTATTTTTCTTTACCAGCGAGGAAGTGATTTTTGATTTTCTGAGTAAGTACAGTTTTGTTTATCTTTGCTTGTCGTGATTGTGAATGATAGGAACAATTTATTATTTATCTTTGATTATAGTGCGATAGTTCAGTTAGCTAGAAGTGTTCGTAAGTGTTTTTCTTTTTTTATTTTTGGCAGGCCGTGATTCCTCCTTTGGTGAGGCTAACTCCTTTGGAGAGAGTTCACTTGAATGTGAATGTTTACTCGATTGATGATGACTTGGCTTGTATAAGGAACTTGATAAGGCTGCTGAGATTTCGATAATTGTTGATGACCTGGACCGTATTAAATTCCGATTGCTGTTGTTAATGAGGATGATGACGATGACGATGATGATAATAAAACCCACCCCAATCAGGGAAGTAGCTGTGGCAAATTGCCACCCAGTGGACTGTTAACCACAAAACCGTGATATTGGTAGTTTGCCGTAAAAAGACAGTGGCAGTGTGTGGACGACTGTGTTGGTGTCCATAAACTATATATATATATGTTTCTGTGTTTTGATGTTTGGGTTGTGGTAAATTTAAGTTTGTTTTGTTAGTGTTTAGTTTTAAGCTTTATTTGTTTTGAGGGTTTATTTGAATAGTGGTATGATCAAGGTCTATTTTGTGTTACGTGTATGATTAGTGATCAGTGTGATTTATGGTTTATGATGAGCGTTTTAGTTTGTAAGGAAATATAGTTTTAAGGTTATGTTTTGTTTTGTTTTGTCCTTTTGTCCAAGAGTCTGGTTGTAGATTACGTAAGGGGAAAGTTTGTTTTGTGGAGACCATTGTCAGTAAGTGTGATTCAGGGTGTGGGGGTTGTCCTTGCAACATCCCGCCACAACGTGAAGACACCAACTGCTCAATCTCCGTCCGAAAAGTGGCTTCCTTCTCGGACGACCTCTTCTGTAGGTCCTGCACCATGGAGATCAAGGAATGAAGAGTGCTCGTGATTGAATCGAGCTGAGGTGGTTGAGAAGAAGTTGATGGTGCCGGATCGGCCGCTACAGCTGAAGAAACCGAAGCTACTTCGGCAATCTCAACATTCTCTTCAGGGGGGGGGGGGGGCAACTGCCTCCTGATCCAACTCTTCCACGAGGAGACTCTTCTCTGTCTCCTCGGAGACGACAGACATGTTGTCGTCCAAATAGATACCCTCCAATGCATCCGCAACGTCGGGATCCTGGGTCTGCTGGACCTGAAGTTGAACCAAGGGGATCTCAGGTTTTGTCTGGGGGAATGATTGCATCATCATGAGCTCTGGGGAAGACACAATCCCTCATCCTAGCATTAGGAAGGTATGGGCCTGAAGCCTTCTTTTGAAAGCCCCTGACCCATTTACGCAGCGTGTCCCTAGCTGCATCCCTAGACTCAAGAGTCTTTTGGTCATCAAAAGCCTCTTTTACCAAATTCTCACAAATGGCACATACCTGCGGGTCCCAATACTTGAGAACCCCTTTGGTGATAGAGCAGCGAGCGTGAGCCCTGCACACTCCATGTCCGTAGAAGCTCTTGCTACGGACTGTACAAAAGTTGTTCCCGCACTCGGGATGCTCCTCCTGTAAAGAAAGAAAAGCAAATGAGTTTTCTGTGAAATCTTCAGATTTCAACTTAAATTAAGCATCATATTTAGCTTGGATAGGGTAAGCTATAGGTAGGAAAGATACCTACATGTGCCTCCTGTCCAGCCAATTACTATGACCTCCTCCCATACTGAACTAGGCAATTCCTAGGAATTAATTACTGGAAGACATTATCCAAGATATATTAAGTGTCCTCATGACACATCTTCCATTATGCACAATATGGTGGATAAATCTAATGGAATTTAGCCATTAATAAAAGAGAGAATCATTTCTCCTAAATGATGGCCTCACAAATGGCTGCCCAAGAACCACATGTAGGTTGGAAAAATTGGTTTTCTAGGGCACAGCAGTAGCTGGCGGCAGTATGCCGCCAGTATTGACAGTCCTGCCGACATTGCCGGCCCCGCCGGAACTGCCGGCCCCGCAAACACTGCCGGTCCAGCCGACACTGCTGGCCCCAGCGACAGCGTCGGATCGCCGGCCCCGCTGGCCCCGCCGACACTGCCGGCCCGGTCGGCACTCGCCGGGCAAGCCGGCACCTGCCGGGCAGGCCGGTACCAGCCAGACCTGCTGGTACATGCCGGCCTGACTGGGCTCAGTTACTATCTTATAATATAGTGGATGGAAGGCACAGGCCGGCTGCCGGCAACAGCACAGTTGCCGGCAGCCGGTCATAGGATACCTGCCGTCGGCATATCGATCAGTGATGACCAAGGCAAGAGGAGGCAGCGAACTGCCGGCCTAACCATCCATATAGACGCCGGCAGAACTAACTGCCGGCGGACAGCCCATAAAGAAAGTCAGAGAAAAAGGTAAGGATAAAGGACGGCAAAGGATCAGCTATGCCGGCCAGCATCCCGAAAGAGTGAGCCAGTGGAAGAGGGAATTGAATTCGGGCTTCCACTCAACCATATCCCATAATAAGGAATATGGAAGGCAGTCCAAGGGAGGACTCGAGGGCACACTCAAAGATATGAGGTTACCTGCCGGCAGCTGGCCTAGGCAGCAGTCGACAGGGAAAATTAGGCCAGTTCCACAGACCCCCATAGGGACTATGTAGGACCACGGCCAAGGGTGAAGGTTCATCCAACATAAAAGAGATAGCGGGGTAGGGGGTAAAAGTCCATAAGTAAGGTAATACCCTAAGGAATTACCTAACCTGAGTGATTTTGATCTCAAAAGTAACCTCAAGTAGGGGAAATCAATTCCCCAGAAAGGGTTAGGTAAAGAGAATGCCCATAGGACACACTCTTAGAGAACAGAATCACGTACTAAGAATTTCCACTAAGGAAGAAACCTATCTTCCAGTTAGAAAACCTTAGAACAGGACTGTCTGCTAGGCCAGGAAAAGGAAATTGTAAAACAATAACCTTAAAGTGGCCTAGGGAGGACTAGCCTCCTGAACAGCAACTAGGCTAACTAGGAAGTCATTTCCCAGAAGCTAGATGCCTAACACAGACTTACTCTGATGTCCCGTCCTCCACTCCAAACCCGAGGATTGGCAAATAATCAGCTATGCCAGTACAAGGAAAGGAGAGAGAAACGAAACGCCCCAGTAAATTTTGCCCGAACATAGGTCAAAGCAAAATTAACTAAGGATAGCCTAGGCTAATCAGAGGGAAAGGGAATTACTCTTAAATCTCGTAGAGATAGTATTGACTTAAAAGGTATAGGAGATATCAATCTTCCCTTAAAAGACAATACAAGAGCAATCGGGGACATATATCAAGTATACTAAAGCCCTTAGGCTATTAAGCCAAAGAGCATAGAGAGACGATCATCGAAACTCTAGTATACTAAAATGGAAGAGGAAAAATTACACAGTAATATCTTAATTGTAGAAAATATTGCCTGAGCTTCAATAAAACTTTACCAGGAAGGTTATATCATGCATGAAGTGAGAAGGTGCCTAGGCTAGGAAGCCTGGCACTCGTGAGGCTCGATCATAATAGCCAAAACCACGACAAATATGACATAATATAAAAATCCCTAGCTAAGAAAACTAAATAGCTAATGTTATTAAAGCAATTAATGCCGGGAATATCGTTCTTGCTAATTAAATGAACAAAAGAACGATCGCGTCCATGATGCCATCCGACTGGCAACAGCTCTTGTTACGTTAAACACGATCACAATCGACAAGCAAAACCAGCAAGAGCTTACATTTACACAATTCAAAGATATTACTTAACTTTCCAGATGCTGATGAAGCGGAGGAATCCATCACAACGATGAAAAAACGGATTTTGAGCGAAGCGAAAAATCTATTTTTGGGTGAGATAGCCATGACGTCCTGATGGAAGGTTCCTTCAGTAGCTTCCTAGGGTATATTTAACTACAGTGGATATTCCCAGAGAATTAAACTAAAGGTTATCACAGAATTCTAACTTCTGGTGCGAGTACCCTAAAGGTTTCCCTCTAGGATATCGTATATCAACAGGGGACGCATGTATTAACATGCCACATACCTATCTGCACCCCATATAGAGTTAACACTTCGATATGGAAAGGTGGCTGAGTAACTGAGGAGCCGTTCCAAAGTTACTCTCATCCGTGGCTGCTTTTGGTACTCGAGACGTAAACAAACAGGCGCCATTGCTAAATGACGTCACGTCCGTCCTCATCCTGAGCTCAGCTTCTACCAATCTCTGCGATACAGTAGGTCAGGGAGGGGCCTGAAAGGCTGAACTAGAATAGACGGGAGGGTCCATCAGGACGTCATGGCTATCTCACCCAAAAATAGATTTTTCGCTTCGCTCAAAATCCGTTTTTTGGGCTCAAGCCATGACGTCCTGATGGAAGTGTACCAGAGAATTAATGTATCGTGGAATTTTTCCCCTTTTAATCCAAGTGCCAAGGGCTTCGAACAGTATTATAGAACAGAGATTCTATGATGAACTAGCTTCCTGCCCCCCTGGCAGGGAAGTCCTGGTGGACAATAGGAACATCTCGAAGTGATCATTGAAGAGCTACTCATCCGGTGGAGAGTTCACGCTGGACTCGGAGACAAGATAAAGGTTAATATTCGGGTAGGAATATTATCAAGCATAGGTAAGTAAATAACATTTACTACTCCCCCTGGAGGAGAGATCGTTCTGGTCTCGGAGACAGGACAAAGGTTAATATTCGAATAGGAATATTATCAAGGCATGAGTGAGCACATAACATAATTACTTATATTATTCTTCTCGATCTTCAGGAAAAAGGGTAAATGAAACTATAACAATCGTATATTTCTTGATAAAGAATAGGAGCGAAGAGAGACCCACATAGAATAAAATAGACATTTTAATTTTTAGGATTGCAGGTCATTATGGCAATAATTACAATAATGAATATAGAGTTTATTTACAATAATAAAGAATAATGTACATAGAAAATAAAGACGGTAATCTTCATTCTGAAAAGAAAATTTACTTTTTAGAAACACAAGTTCCAGAGGAACGCCAGTCTTTTTAAAATTCAAAGAAAAACACATCATGCCCTAGGGCATGTGGCACTCATGTAAAGTCTATGACATTTCACCTTGGTAAGAACAGTCTATTAGAAACACTAAGTGTCCATTAAATCACTATGTATCACAAAAGGGTCAACACAGGCACCCGTAGAGTTAAAGTCCCAAGTAACTCACTGTTCTATGCAGAGTTAAGCAGCAGGTTTCATAACACTACCTGCAGCTACCACGAAATGCTTCACTTCGTGCACTTGTTTTGCGTAGTGCTTGAAGAAAACGCGCAATGATTTCCAGCCTGTAAAGCTCTTGAGGCTTTCGAAATCCATACTCTGGAAAAAGTTCAGAGAAGAAGCGACTTTTCTAGGATCGTGACCTGCGGGTGTACTGTCAGGATCCGCTCTGCGAATGAAGTAGGTGATTTTCGCTCTTAGTTGTTTCAGTGACAGGTCGCTACCCGATGTTTCTCCTTTGAAGAGTTGTCCTCCACCGAAGTCTAAAGTTCTTCGAAGATAGACCTTAAGACTCTCCACTGGGCATAGAGAGACATCTTCCTTCAAGGGACAGATTCTCCAAGGGCCCCATCTCTTGGTGGGTAGTTCATTCTTAACGAGAAACGTCGGATCGGGGAAGAGGGTAAGCTCTCCTGTCACAGCGAACAGGATATGACCCTCTTCTCTTGATAATGCCACTATTTCACTGACTCGGGCTCCCGAGGCGAGAGCAAAAAGGAAGATAACTTTTTGAGTCAAGTCTTTCAGAGGGCACGAATCGTTGTCCAGGCTAGAAGCAAAATGGAGCACCTTGTCCAGGGACCAGGAGATAGGTTTTGGTGGGGGTGCTGGGCGGAGTCTAGCGCATGCCTTTGGCAGTTTATTGAAGATATCACTGGACAGATCAATCTGGAAGGCGTATAGGAGTGGTCTAGTCAAGGCCAATTTACAGGTGGAAATCGTGTTGGCCGCTAAGCTTTGTCCATGAAGGTGAATGAAGAACGATATACAAAAATCAATGGAGATTTCCGTAGGATTTTTTGCCTAGACGAATGAGACCCACTTTCTCCAGGAAGTTTCGTATTGCCGTCTGGTAGATTCAGTCTTGTACTCCTCGAGGAAGTCTAAGCTTTTCTTCGAGATCCCAAACCTTTTCTTTGCGGCTAAGGAGAGAAAATCATGAGATGAAGGTCCCTGACTTTCAGTGATGAAGCGAAGACAGTCAACTTCTGTACTTGTTGAGAGAGAACTGGGCCTGGTAGGGGGATCAGCGTGGGCTGCAGCTCCAGGACCAGGGGGTACCAATTGCTCCAGGGCCACTTGGGAGCCACTAGGGCCGCTGTCCCTTTGAAGGTTCTCAGTTTGGAGAGGACTTTCAGCAGAAGGTTGGGAGGGGGGAACAGGTATATCCTGGGCCATCTGTTCCAATCCAGTTAGGGTCCTCGTACGGGGCCGCATATCGAGGAAGTTGATTGTTGTCGCTCGTTGCGAAGAAATCGATCTGAAGTTCCGGGACTTGGTTAGAGATGAAGGAGACTGACCTTGCGTCTAGAGACCATTCCAACTCTATTGGGCTTGTCCTCGATAGAGCGTCTGCCGTCACGTTGCGGAATCCTTGTAGGTGAACTGCAGACAGGTGCCATTTCTTCCTTTCTGCCAAACGAAAGATCGGAAGAAGTACCTAATTTATCTGGGGCGATCTCGAGCCCTGACGATTGAGAAATCTGACTACCACCAAGTTGTCCAGAGTCAGACGAATGTGGATTGAGGAAGGCGGGGAGAGTTTCTTCAGGGTGAGAAGAACCACCATGGCCTCCAAGATGTTGATGTGAAACGTCTTGAATAGGGGAGACCATGTTCCTTGAAACTGTTGTTGGTGGGAGTGACCTCCCCAACCCTCCAGTGAAGCGTCCGTGTGGATGTTGATCGATGGAGGCGGGTGTTGAAGAGGGATGGACCTTTTCAGGGCCTTTACTTCTGACCACGGCTTTAAAAGTAAGCGAAGTCTGTTTGGAAGCCGTCTCTTGAGGTCTCTTCGAGCGATGGATGCGAAACGTCTCCAGACTCCCGCGGCATCCTTTAGCTGTGCGTGAAGCACCGGGTTTGTCACAGAGGCGAACTGTAGAGAGCCGAGGACTTTTTCCTGCTGTCGTCTTCAGATCCGTTTGGATTTTAGAAGCCTTCTGACAGACCCTGCTATTTCCTTCCTTTTCTTCTGTGGGATGGAAAGGCGGTGTGACTGAAGGTCCCAATGGATTCCCAACCATTGGAACTTCTGAGCTGGAGAGAGGCGAGATTTCTCGGCGTTTATCTTGAAGCCCAGATGCTCTAGGAACTGGGTGACTTTGTTGCAGGCTCTCACACAATCTTCGGGCGATGTCGACCAGACTAGCCAGTCGTCTAGGTAGGCCATCACTTGGACGCCCTGAAGACGTAGCTGTTGGACGATTGCGTCTGCCAGCTTGGTGAAGATCCGTGGAGCCACGTTGAGCCCGAAGGGCATGGCCTTGAAGGCGTAACTTTTCCTTTGGAGTCGAAATCCTAGGTAGGAGGAAGCGTAATGATTCACTGGGATGTGCCAGTAGGCATCCGCCAGGTCTATGGAGACCGTGTAGGCCCTTTGAGGCAGAAGGGTCCTTATTTGTTGCAGAGTCAGCATCTTGAATTTGTTGTTCGCAATGAACTTGTTGAGGGGGGATAAGTCTAGAATGACTCTGAGTTTGTCTGAGTCTTTCTTGGGAACACAAAAGAGTCTCCCTTGGAACCTGGTTGACTTTACCCTCCTAATCACCTTCTTGTTCAAGAGTTCCAGGACATATTCTTCCAGGATTGGGGTTGACTGTTGGAAGAATTGCTGGAAGGATGGGGGTGGTTGAGTCCAGCTCAAGCCCAGTCCCTTCTTGACGATGCTGTGTGCCCAGGGATCGAAGGTCCAACGATCCTGGAATTGGCGGAGTCTTCCTCCCACCGGAAGCACTTCATTGCTTCTGGTGTCCCGAGGGTTTGCCACCTCGGCCGCTAGCTCCCCTTCCTCCTCTGCCTCTGGAGGGACGGCGAGAAGAATCTCTGCCGGAACCTCTGCCTGAGCCCCTACCTCTGGGATGAAAGGTAGTCGAGTGTTGCTCGTAGGCAGGGGTGAAGACCAGCGACTGCAACACCACCGGCTAGGGGACCAACTGAAAGGTCTGTTGCGGCTGCGTAGCCACTTGTGGAGTAGCGGGACCCGGAAACTGTCGTCTCGGTTGACGTTGCTGGGGTCTGGGCTTCGAGGATTTCCTCTTAGGCTGAGGGCCATCATCCTGAGAGGACTTCCTCTTTCGGGACATGCCCCACTTATGGAGAAGGTTCCTATTCACCGTGGCAGCTTTTTCCACTATCTCTTTCACCAAGGTAGACGGGAGGAGATGCTTGCCCCAGATATTGGAGGAAATCAGTCTCCGGGGTTCGTGTTTCACCGTTGCGCTGGCGAACACGAATTCTCGACAGGCTCTACGAGCCCTAGCGAAGTTATATAGGTCCTTGGTTACGGTCGCCAGGTGCGACTTAGCAAGGACCATGTAAAAGTCCGGGACTCTGGTATCCCCGGCCATGAGTTCGAGCTGTACCTGATGGGACAGCGAAGCGGCGAGTCTCTCCTTCGTATCCTGTTCCCTACGAAGGAGGTGTGACGGTGCCGAGAGGGGGTTGTGAACTCAAAGGCAGGAAGCAATCAACTGAGTTGTTTATTAAGGAACACTCTCCTTTATATACAAAACCTCAAGGCAACAGGACATAACATGTTCGAGAGACAGACAATATTACAATATTACCGGAGACATGATCATTCAGGTTCTTTTTAGTGCGAGGGAAGAGCGCAGATACAAGCATAATATATACAAAAGGAATTATGTACAATTGTGTGACACACGGTTGGTACAGAGATGATCGTTCAGCCTTGGGAGGTCCTCATTGAATTGACGACCGGCCACATCAGGTTCCAGTTTTCCTACCGTGAAGGTCGACTGGATGTCTTTCCAGTGCCTATCATTGGGGGGAAGAGTAATGGAGAAGGGTCTGCACTCCTCCAGTGCAGGGCAAGGCTTCCCTTCCTCCACTGCCTTCATGACCACTGTGAAGGCCTTTTCGATGAAGGGGAAGGTCGCAGTAGTTGGCGCAACGAAGGTTGGATGCTTCTTACTAAGCGCCGGCATCTTGGAGTTAGTGAAACCCCGACTCTTCTCCGCCTGAGCTAACATAGCTTGGGCCTTTGCGAGATCGAACACAATCACTTTTTTTGGTTCGGTCTCTTCCTTTGAGGCTGGTTCGGACCTGAGCCGGACGTAACAGTCCGGATAAGCCTCGAAATTTGGGAAGAACTCCACTTCTTCCAACAAAATAGAGCCAATCCTTTCACTGATATAAATCTTGCCAGTTGTAATTGGCATATGCTCGGCGTATCTCCATGGGTTAGCTTCCAAGCAGGTAGGGAGGTCCTTAACCGAAATCTTCTTCGGTTGTTTGAAGCCGACGAGAGTCGTCCGGAATTGCTCCTGAGTCTCGTACAGCCTCTTGTCCATGAGGGCTTCAAGCATTTTGAAGACCTCTTGAATGGCCGATGGAAGAGGGTCCGGGGTTGCAGAAGTCGAAGGAACAGGTTCCTCGGACGGTGCAGGAGTTGCTGGGGGAGCAGGAGCGACCTCGGTCTCCGAATCAGGGTATTCCACCTGATCTTCCTCATAGTCGAGCTCCTCGCCCATGAGGTTCTTCTCCGTCTCTTCAGATACTTCCGACATATGTTCCACGTTGTCGGAATCAAGATGGAACTCATGCATGGACTGTGCCATGACGACGTCAGGTTCGACCACGATCTGGACGGTGAGGATCTGATCACGGGGGACCACTGAGTCTTTAGATGCTTTTGGGAAAAGCAAGGCCCTCAAGTCTTCATTGGGAAGGTACGGTCCAGTGGCGTTCTTCTGGAAGCCACGCACCCATTTGCATGCCTTCTCCCTAGCAATGTCCCTTGCCTCCGCAGTAGGAGGATCGTCGAACGCCTCAATGAGAAGACTTTTGCAGACTGTACAGTTCTGCGGGTCCCAAAACTTCAAGTCGCCTTCCTTGGCGGCGCAGGGGGCGTGGGTCCAGCACGTCTTGTGCCCGTAAAAGTCCGGGCGCTTCACCCCGCAGAAGTTGCTCTCACACTTCAAGTACTCCTCCTGTAAAAGAAAGAGATCATGAGTACATGGAAGGCATAAGAATGACTTACATTACTCTAAAATTAAGAATAACTTAATCTAAAGTTAAGAATAACTTAAATTATAAGAACATATTAATGTTTAAGATTGATGAGCGGGAAAAGAAGTAGATAGACACATACTTGCGAATCCCGCCCAGCCGGTTACCGTAACCTTATCCGTAGACAATTCCTTTGTACCCGAAGGTCACAATGAGGGAAATCCGTATGGATGAGCCAAGCTAGGCTTTTAACAGGAATTGTCCACAGAGTGTACTAGGGTCTGAGACCACTCAGAGCCCTGGGAGAGAGGGGAAATAGGATAAACCCCTTAGTAAATGTAGGTTCCGGCAATCGACTGCACTGAGATACACAGAGTATGCTGGAATTATTGTAATGTGCAATCAAACAGCATAGCCACTATCTTTGGATGGTAAATCAATACCTATATGGAAGTGGCCAAGCTATCTGGCTGCAACATATTGAATGTCGGCATGTTGCCAGCAGCCAGGGAAGGGGTACATGTCCCTTAACGTCTCATGAGGGTGCTGGCAGACCGAGGGCACACCGGAGGCCGGTCCTGCAGGGTGGAAGGCATCAAGGCAGACACACTGAGTATCTTATATGGATAATACCACGGTGGCGACCGCCGGCACAGCGGCGGGTCGTCGGCAGGGGGCGGCGGCTCCGGCAGCCAAAGGCTGACGGCATGGTGAGCCTTGGATCAATTCATAAGATAGATAATTATATGGTTGTATACCTAGATTGCCGGCATGCGGGTGGCAGACTCCGAAGTCGGCCGGCTGTTACTAGGTAAAAATGAGGGGTGGGACGTCAGTGGTATGTTGACGGAAGGCGGCAGCCTGCGGCACACGGAAGGCTGACGTCTTATAGGGGGAAGGCATCTTATGAATGAAGGTCACCTGAGGAAGTGGCGGTTATCGCCGGCAGTAGAAACGGCAAGGGACCGGCACCAAGATAGAAAGAGAGAAAGGTAATGAAGGATGGAAGGGGTAAAATCCTATACCCCTCCGGCATCCCTCCTGAGAGAGTGCACTCATGATAGGAGTGGTTACTCCTAACATCCAGTGGCAGGGCGCCGGCAGGCGGCCGGGTGCCTGTGGTAACCCAAGGGAGGGATAGAGGGCACTCAAAGAGGGGGGAATCCCCCGCCGGCAGGACCGCCGCCGACAACCACCCCCATAGAACGCTATGAAGGGTATGTGTACCAGAGCAGCCACCTCAGCAGGAGAACAATGTTAGCCCTACCGCTCCACCCAAGGGAGGAGTTGTAGGACTAAGGACAGAGGTGTGTAGGCAGGCCTACACCAAAGGGATAGGTGGGGAGGGAGAAGAAGAGGTCTTTCTAACGAGGAGACTCTGCATGAGAACGGCCACCAATGTAAGGGAGAACGCTCCCTAACCTAGGATAGGTAGCCTAGATCAAGTACAGTACTAATGTACTGTCCCAAACTATAATAAGACAGAGTCTACCCCCAGAACTTAACCTAGAGTAGGAGGACTAACTCCTAGGCTAGGCAAGCCTGAAAGACATCGCTAGTTGCAGGGAGGAAGTAGTAACCCAACCAAGTGCAACTGGGGAAGGGTAGGGCCCTTCCCAGGGTCTCAGGCACGACCCTAAGGGGGGTTCATTCCCTTAGGGTAAGCAGAGAAGCGATAAATACTCTGGTTGTAGACGAGATTCCCCTATATAGAAGGGAAAGCAAGTCTACCCAGAGGGAATGCCCGCAGGCAGGGGGAATAGGGAACATATAAGGGTTCCTACATTAGGTTAGGAGGGGGTTGATACACAATCAACACGGTCCCTTATATGGTCCCTGAAGGCGAAAACACTTACATCACAGTAAATAGTATGTTTAATAATGCCACAATCTTCATAACTTAACTTAGGAACACTAATATATATCATGCATGAAAACAAGCACTAGGCTGTCCAGCCTAGGGGCTAAGCTAGCGATCTAGTATGGGGTCGAACAGCGACTGAGTCTGACGAACGCTAAAACACGATATAATGATTCCCTAGCTATGAAGACTAAATAACTAATAATATTAATTAGTTAAGGAACCGGAGAAGGCTGTTCTGGCTAACTAAATAAAGCATGCAACATGAACAGCGGCGCCGTAAAATGGCGCGTCCGGTATCGGCAAAGCTCTACCACAAAACACAATATTTTACGAAAAGTAGAAATTACTTTACGGCCAGAGCTTATTTAAACAATACTGGTACCTGGTACTCAACTTTCCAGAAGAAGGCGAGGCTGAAGGCTGCGACATTACGGCGATGTAAGCAGATAAGGAAATCACTTAGGAAAAATCCGACCTACCGTAGAAACTACAGACGAAAGGATGAGGACGGACGTGACGTCATTTAGCAATAGCGCCTGTTTGTTTACGTCTCGAGTACCAAAAGCAGCCACGGATGAAAGTAACTTTGGAACGGCTCCTCAGTTACTCAGCCACCTTTCCATATCGAAGTGTTAACTCTATATGGGGTGCAGATAGCTATGTGGCGTGTTAATACATGTGTCCCCTGTTGATGCACGATATCCTAGAGGGAAACCTTTAGGGTACTCGCACTAGACGTTAGAATTCTTTGATAACCTTTAGTTTAATTCTCTGGGAATATCCACTGTAGTTAAATATACCCTAGGAAGCTACTGAAGGAACCTTCCATCAGGACACCATGGATTGAGCCCAAAAAAGCTTTCAAAATAGCGAGATAACTCGGGAAAACACCAGTCACCGAAGCTACGAACGAAAGAATGGCTTAGGTGGCACCTCGCGGTGGGGATTGGGCAAACTATTACAGTACATAAGGAGAATCGAATGTTTACCTTTTTAAAGACTCTCCTATTTTCTTGCCAATTTCCCTCACGAAGTGAAAATCGCTATTTGGGGTGTAAATAGCTGTGAGATGTGTCAAGATACGTCCTTACGCGATATCCCTTTGTGAATTTTTAAGGGATACAGTACTCGCTCCAGGAGTTAGAATTCTGGATACCTTCGGTAAATTCTCCGGGATATATCACTGTAGTCACATATAACCTAGGAAGCTACTTATGAAGGAACTTCCATCAGCACGACATGGCCTAAGCCCAAAAAGATATGCCTAGTAACCCAAACCTTAGAATTAGAACGCCATAGAACACGTAGCAGGTCTTTATTAATTCTATGTGCTTTAAATGCCCCAGGGTTTTTGGAATGCTAAACTAATAAAGGCTTAATTTTGCAGTCCCCGCTGGCATTGGCACAAAGCGCTAAAGTCAACCGATCCTTCATTGGCTTATGTCCAGGCATTTTCTTCTCTTCGGTGGTAATGTACATTCGACTAGGCATCTTTTTCCAAAACAGACCGGTTTCATCACAGTTGAACGCCTGCTGCTCTACGTAACCTTCCTCCGCCATGATGCCTTCGAACTTTTTAACAAAGTCTTTACCAGCCTTGGTGTCCGAACTCGAAGCATCTCCATGCCGAACAACTGAATGAATCCCGGTCCATTTCCTAAATTTCTCGAACTAACCTCGAGACAACTTGAATTCCTCTGTCGTAGGATTGACTGAACTCTCCGCCGCGTCACCCCTATAGCCCGCCGCCTTCAAGTCACTGTAGATAGCGCTGGCCTTCTCACAAATGATCGTTTCAGTGATCGTATCGCCAACAATCTCCTTGTCCTTGATCCATATTAACAAAAAGCGTTCCATCTCTTCAAGGGTAGGGCTACGACGTTTGGAAATAATCGTGATCCCCTTCGAAGGTTTCACTGCTTTAATGGCTGCCTTCTTTTTTATGATAGTCGAGATCGTAGACATATTCCGGCCATATTGTTTAGCCAGATCGCTAACACGTACACCTCGCTCATGCTTTTCTATTATTTCTTGCTTTAGTTCTAATGAAAGCATTGACTTCTTCCTTTTCTCACCACTACTACTAGTTCCTGAACCGAAACTAAGCTTTTTACGACCCATAATTACGAAAAGCAGAAAACAACACGTGAAAAGGGAAGATAAAAAACAATGTTAATAACTGAGTGAATAGAGAGCAACCACACGATGCGCACGAGATGAGAGGACTGATCAAGGTGACGCTCGGTTGGCGTTCCTCCGATGTGATGCCGTCTAGTGGCGTCAACAACAAATCACGGTTGACACTTTCAAGAAAATTCCACGCGTACGCGTATTGTTTACTTCGTATGTTGGAGCAACACTTCGGGTGTCGAGACAGAAATTGGGTCAAATTTTTCCTCGGATGTTGGAAAATTTATATGTTAGGACATTCGTATGTAGAGGTTCCACTGTATTTTTTCTGTTATCGTAAATTTTGATAATTATTACATTTTAATATAAAACAAATTGTGAGCAATGGCATCTGTATAGATTCCATGAGTCACAATACAGGATTTTTTTTTATTATACCCTTCAGTGCTAGGACAAACCTCAGAGAGAGTACTCGTTTGAGTTTGACCTCTGACATTCACTCACTTTTACGTTTGTTTTTCTTGGTTTCGGCAAGAATTTCATCACACCAAAGAGGAAAAGACAATCTTAATATCTCACTAACACGAGGAAGAAGAAAATTCTCTCTAATAAGAGTTCACAAGTGGGTAATATCGGCAATATTAGCGGAGTTTTTGAAGGAGAGATGATGAAGGAGCAATCGTCTCTCCCAAAAGAAGCAAGATATTGAGCATAGGTATCTTCATTTATGATTAAATTATGATGAATAACATTGTTTAGTTTTATTAATGTCCAAAAAGGAATATAAAATTCATAATAATCATGATTAAGGAGGACTCTGAGAAATGTAGGATGCTTTAGAGTTGTAGATATTGGTAGTGATTACCAGCTCCTCATTGCCACACTGAAAATAATACTGGAAGCAACTAACAGATAGGTATAGAATATATAGGCTTGATACAACTAAGCTTTTAAAAGAAGAGTAAGGGGAGACATTTTCAAATGAAAGTAGGTATCGCTTTGCAGTCTGGGAGACTTGAAGAGACGAAGAGCAGATAATTAATGAGGAATGGCATGATATTAAGAACATACAGTATATAAGTCAGTTGGTAGTGAAGTCTTGGGACAAACAGTTACAAGGAGAAAGCCATGGATATCAAATGATACTTGGGATACTATGAAAAGGAGACAAAGAGAGAATTTGATTTATGAAAGCTTTCGAGGAAGTAATGAAAATTACAAAGTAGAGCATACTAAGTATTCAAGTAATGATATTGAAGTCAAAAGAAAAGCCAAGAAGGACTAGAGATAATATTTAAACAGTAAAGCAAATTACGCTGACAAAGCTATGAATTCATTGAGGGGCTATATTGTAAGAATCGCTCCTACAATCAATATTAAAATCTCGACTGGGGCAACGAAGAAGAAGGGGCGTATACCGATAAAAGAGTAAGAAGAAAGGCAACAGTATATGGAAAACTTTGGTGTGGTTATGAATAAGAGATATGAAGGGAATATTTTGATTGATATACCTGAAGCTGAAGAAGATCTTGAGCTGTCTATGAAGGAATTCGGTGTACTTGAAGTCAAAGCTATCATTAAAAAACTGAAACGATAAAAGCCCCTGGATATGAGGGAATAACGAAGAAGAAGCGTATACCGATAAAAAAGAGAGAAGAAGAAAGGCAACGGTAGATGGAAGACTTTGGTGAGGTTATGAATAAGATATATGAAGGGAATATTTTGATTGATATACCTGAAGCTGATGAAGATCTTGAGCTGCCCATGAATGAATTCAGTGTACTTGAAGTAAAAGCTATCATTAAAAAACTGAAACGATAAAAGCCCCTGGATACGATGGAATAACTGCCGAGATTATGCTGACCGAAAATGAACTATCTCCCAGAATACTTACAAGATTATTTTGTGGTATGAAGAGACAAAACCTGATGAATGAGACCTAGGAGTGTTGGTAAAAATGGCTTAACACTTACGTCAGTTGTTATGAAAATATAGAGTATGTTTATTCTAAAGAGACTAGAGAGAAAAATTGATGAAAAGCTGAGAGATGAACAATCAGGATTTTGAAAAGGTAGAAGTTGCATTGACCAAATTTTCATTTTGAGACATGGATATCAATGTGTAGAATATAGAAACCCACTTTTAATGGCTTTTGTGGACCATGAAAAAGCCTTTGATAGTGTACGCCGACTCTTAAATATGTAAATTTGATTAAGTCTGTTCATGAACATAGCAAGTACAAAGTTGATGTTAATGGAGTCTTATCAAATGAATCCTCCATATGGATTTTGTAATGCGGAGAACATTCGGAGATGGTTGGACTGGATTGGTGATAGAAAATTAGCAGACCTAGAGTATGCTTATGATGATGTCCTTGTTAGCGGAACACCACAGGATTTGCAATGCTTGCTTACCAGAAAGTATGAAATACCATAAGGTTTGGGTTAAGATGAATGGAAGAAAGACAGATGATGAGAATGGAATATGCCGTGGAAGATGAAATATCCTTGGATGGAGAAAGGATTAATGAGGTAGAATTGTTTAAGTATTTTGGAATTATGATCGCTAATACCAGGTCTATAAAATCAAAATTTATTGAAAGATGAAACAAGCAAATCAGACAATGACTAGGTTGAGTAAAATTTGGAAATCAAATAGCCTGAAAAAAAAAAAAAACTCAGACTACATATCACTTTAGTGAGAACGGTGGTATTATATGGACATGAGTCATGGTATGACAATGAAACATTCTCCAATATATTTAGTAGATTTGAGAACAAAGCACTCAGAAGGATATTAGGAGTTAAATGGTAGGACAGGATTAATAATGAAACTATAAGAGTTATTACTTGAGTGCCATATGTGTATAAGATCATAATGGGGGGTATATGGGGAAAATTTTAGCATGCTCTTCGCACTTCTCAAGAGAGATTAGTTCATCAAACGTTCAGCTGGGCTCCACAAGGCACTGGAAGAGTTGGAAGACCTAGTTGGAAGACCATGGCTGAGGACAATGAAGGGTGAAGTAGGAATTGATGAATTAAGTAGTATTGATTCAAAAGTTGAAGATGGAGACGACTGGCGAAATCCAACCGAGGCCCTTTGCTTCAATAGGAGTAGGAAGAATATATATGTTGGTGTAAGAATATTATACGCACACATTCGTTGTTCTGTCTCATATCTCTTCAATGTGATATAGAATTATTTAGACTTGTAGGTTACTTCTTGAAATAAGTCAAAGTTATATTAACTTTAAACGAATTAATAGTTAACTACATCACTGGAGTATGGATGGTTTGGTCGGAAGAACATTCCGTATGAAAAGATAAATAGAACTGGTTTGCAGTAGGTTTGCGTCGATAACGTGACATTAGTTATCTCAACATTTATTACAAATATGATCACATAGGATTATAATCGGAAGCCAGATGGTTCCGGTGTAGAGATCAAAAGTTCAACTGTTTCTCACAGGATGCTTGTGACATGTTGACATGATATAAATAAACGTTACCTATGCAATGATTTAGCTTAGTCTATTTTCACATCCTGTTATGGCTGTCGTCACACTCCAACTCTCCAATGATCCCTTGGGTTATGGGTTTATCAATGTATTGTTATTACATTAGCTCGGACAGCTACCTTCAAGTATTTGAACATTGAAATTATGTTAAAAATATGTTTCTCAGGAGTGTGACTGGATATATATTTTAGTCATAGCCATAAACAAGTGATTAAGGATGAAGATGCAAAAAATGTATATGTTAAAAAAATTACATACCTAATGGACATAGTCAAAAATAAAGAAAAATGCATGGAAAATACAGATCCATATATGGCATATTGCTAGCAAATGATTATGAGGTAACCCCCCCCCCAAAAAAAAAAATTGAATGCACATATGAATTAGTAACTTGTTAAAGAATAGTTGTTACCTCTGTCAAAAATACAGATTATTATAACAGATATTATTACTTCAAATTGATGTGATTGTTCATTAGTAACCAATTTAGAATATTTGTTTCCTTGCTAAAGATATAAATACATCAAAGTTGATATTAATGTGCACAAAAAATCCTGGTTCGTACACGCACCACAGTTTCATATATGTATGTGTATATATATATATATATATATATACACACATATATATATATATATATATATATATATATATATATATATACACACACATATATATATATATATATATATATATATATATATATATATATATATATATATATATATATATATATATATATATATATATATATTGTGATATTACGTATAGCATGTCTCCGTTCTCTGTAATTATGTCACTTTTATATATTTATTCTTTTATTGGTACTCCTTCTTACCACTAGGTTTGTAACACTTGTTTTCCTGTTTTGACCCTTTTGTATCCTTGCCTGTCTTATATTTTTATTACTTTTCGTCATCCTTGTCGCTCATTTAGTTTACTTTGGCTTGTAACATTTTGAGGAGGGCAGAGTCGCTCTCAGGCTACCTTGACGACAACATATTTTGTATACACGGTTAGGACAATCATCTTGTCAATGTAAGTCAGTGTGTTTTCTTTTATTTTGTGTTTCGTTGGTATATTAATTCAGGTGTTTGTTTAATTGTTTGTCTGTGTTCGATTATTTCTTCATATATCTGTGGGTTTAACTTGTGAATTGTTTTCTATAAACGTAAATGTCAATATAACTGCTGGTTGTTTCTATTATTAAACTGTTATATTTTGTTATCTGAGTTTTGCCGTTCCTTCATTGATTAATACTTCTTAAATGTTCTTATTATAAGCTGTAACAGGCTAGGCTAAGGCTTAGTTTATAATAATTGGGGGCTCTGTCCGGGATCTGAAACAAGTAAACACACCTGATTAAACTACCAAAGTACTGACAGTTAAAGTCGCCGTGAGTGTTCCAACGTACGATAATTCAAATTTTTATACATTGTGATTATCGAATAGATCTATTACAGTATGTTGCGTGGGTTCTTTTCTCCTATTATCTTATAGCGATTTCTCTCGACATTAAAGTCATTCCAATTCATGTTTTCGGACATCGCTATTATAGCTGCGGTCGTATCTAAGTTAATGTAGAAAGTAACCGAGTTCATTTACATTGGTTCGCCTTGTTTCAAATAGTTTTGGGAGAAATATTATTAGAAACTTCGTCTTTATGACATCATGGCATCATATTACCTTAGCGCCGTATAATAGAGTAGGTTTTGAGTTTGACTGGCCTGACATTTCCGTATCTACGCTATTCGAAGCATATAAGTATTATTGCTTTTCATATCGCTTCATTCGTACAGTTTTGTACCGTTAATTATATTTACTACTTTGTCGAAGCTTCCAAGTATTAACTTTTCATTTTGCTTCCTTCGTACAGTTTTGTACCAGTAATTATAATTATTTATTCTTACCACACTTGCGTAATGGATGAATAGTTCAGTATTACATCACGTGATATATATTACGTATTCTGTAATTGTTTATGCTATTGGGAACACTTCTCTTTGACTTTGCTGCGTTCTCTTGTGAATTTTCAGTCACAATGTTTTCAGTAGACTTATTTTTCAGTGATCCTAAGGGAAAACTTAACACTATAGTGTGTGCTAAAAAGAGTGAATTGTTGGCTTTGGCAGCCAAGTTTGAAGTAACTGCTAGTTCAAGAGACAGGAAAGATGACATTAAAAATGCCATTTTAGATTATCTTGTAGAGGAGGAAAGTGTAGAAGAACACGAGGCTAGGAAATACATGAGTACGAAGAAAGACAGCTCAGACGTTGAGCATATGAGGTTAGCCATACAGTTAGAACAAGTAAAGTTAGAGGTAGATATTGAGAGAGAAAGACACAAGTTGGCCATAGATAAAGAAAGGAAAAAGTATGAGCTAGAAATGGAGAAAGCTAGATTAGATCATGAAGCTAGTCTAACTCAGAATATGGAAATTGAAAGAAGTAGGATTAGTGTAGAACAACGTATAAGACTAATGAACCTAGAATCTAATCAACCACTAAAGTTTGACTTGGCTAAGAGTTTAAAGTTAGTCCCTGAATTTACAGAAACAGATGTAGATTCATTTTTCCGTAATTTCGAAGATATTGCCTCAAATATGAAATGGCCAGTAGATCAATGGGTTTGGTTAATTAAATCCAAAGTCCAGGGTAAAGCTGCTATAGTGGTTAGTAATTTAGTAGGGGAAAGAAATTATACAGTCGTTAAGCAAGCTATTTTAGATGCATACATGGTAACTGCCGAGGGTCTTAGACAAAGATTTAGACAATACATTAAATCAAATGCTCAAACTTGGTATGAATTTGCAAATGAAAAACTAAGATTATTTAATAAATGGCTTAAGGCTGCCAATGTTAATAATTTTGAGGAACTCGTCAACCTGATTGTGACTGAAGAATTCATGAGAAAACTACCACAAAATATTAGAATGCATATTGCTGACCGTGAGGAAGAGGATTTAAAGAAGTCTGCTATGTTAGCTGACCATTTTTTCTTGATACACAAAACACACAAAGGTACTGAGATGTTTGTAAAGCAAGGCAAAGCAACAGGGTTCAGTGGTGAGAAAGAGGGTGTTAATTATTGTTCATATTGTAAACAACAAGGTCATGACATAAATGAATGTAAAAACCCAACCTGTAAGAAATCTAAGTTTTTTGGCTCTAAGCTGTCCGACCCCGATGCTGGTAAATATAAAGACAGTAAATTTAGCGTAAAAGGCAAAAGAGCTATGCATTGTAGTACACCTGAAAGTGATGCCTTGTTTGCTAATTATATTTCAGAGGGTACAGTAACAATACCCAATGGTACTCCTGTTAAAGTAAGAATCTTGCGTGATACTGGGTCAACCCAAAGCATGATTTTACATAGCGCAGTGCCTACAATTTCTTTGCTTGATGAAAAGGTACTAGTTAGGGATTTAAGTAACACTAACAGTTTGCCTTTAGCAGAGCTTAACTTAAACTGTGAATTTGTATCTGGTAAAGTAAAGATTGCTGTTATCAACACGCCATTCCCTGTACATGATGTTCAAGTATTACTTGGGAATGATTTAGCTGGTCAATTGACTTTGCCTAACCTTATTTTGTATAATCAGCCACTAGATAATAACTTTAATGATTTGGATATCTTTGAACATTACATTGAAGAAAGTAATTTCATTAGTGACTTAGGTGAACATGACATTGAGGAAGTAGAAACTGAAGTAGACACTGATCGATGTGACCCGATTGAGAATTTTGTTGGTGTTGTAACTAGGGCAAAAGCCAAACAAGCTGTGAATGAAGGTGTCCCAGATATAGTAAAGACAAACATTCCCTGTACTAATTCTGAATTGATAAACTTACAACGAGCAGATGCGACTTTAACTAATGCACTTAAACAAGCTTCCACTAAGGAAGGTAAGGTACCTGGCTATTACTTTGATAAAGGAGTCCTGTTTAGGCTGTACCGACCTAGAAAACTGTCATCTAATGATACCTGGGCTAATAAAGAACAACTTGTAGTACCATTAACTTTACGTAAGATTATTTTGAGTGTTGCTCATCAAGCAGATTCCCATTTAGGAGTGTCAAAGACTTACAAACGTATAGCTAATGATTTCTTTTGGCCAGGTATGAAACATGATGTATTTGAATTTGTTAAAAGAGTGTCATGTGTGCCAAGTAGTTGGAAAACCTAACGAGGTAATTCCAAAAGCACCCCTCGTGCCAATTGTAATACCACACGAACCTTTCAGTAAAGTCATAATTGATTGTGTAGGCCCATTGCCAAAAACAAAAAAAGGTAATCAGTATATTTTGACTATACTTTGTCCTACCACTAGATACCCTATTGCAATTCCCCTTGGTAACATTTGTGCTAGAAATATTGTGAAACACCTCCTCAAAGTTTTCACCACTTATGGATTCCCAAAAGAAATTCAGAGTGATCGGGGTACTAATTTCACAAGTGACCTTTTCAATGAAACTCTAAGGGAATTTAATGTAAAACATATTCTTGCATCACCATATCACCAACAATCACAAGGTGCTCTTGAAAGACACCATCAGACATTAAAATCCTTACTTCGAAAATTTTGTATGGAGACTGGAACAGACTGGGATGAGAGTTTAGACTTGATATTATTTGTAATTAGAGAAGTCCCTAATGATTCCTTAGGTATGTCACCATTTGAGATGTTATTTGGACATAAAGTTAGGGGGCCACTACAAGTACTTAAAGATAAAATGTTGAACAATGATACCTTGGATAACGTAACTGTAGGGCAGTATGTCGATAAATTGAAATGTAATTTTGAGAAAGTCCATAATTTTGCTTTTAATAACTTAAAAAGTAGTCAAGATGTGATGAAGGAAAATTTTGATCTAAAAGCTAAAGTTCGTAAGTTTAAAGAAGGGGATTCTGTACTTGTATATTTCCCTACTCCTAGTTCTCCTCTCCAACATAAATTTTCTGGTCCTTATATAATTCAGAAATGTGTCAATAATAACAATTATATAATCAGTACTCCAGACAGAAGGAAGTCAACCCAATTAGTTCATGTAAATCTAATCAAGAAGTATCATGGTAATCCTCCAGTTGCTTTGCATTGTCTATCAGACTCTAATGTATTAGATTTTAAGAAATATAATGCATCGGCACACCAAAGTAAAACCCCAATGCCACATGATATAGATTTATATCACTCTAATGATTTTGTTTCTTGGACAGACTCTGCTAACCAGGAAATATTGCAGAATATTCTAGTATATTTACAGCATTTACCCCGAAAGCAGAGGAGCCAGCTAGCAGAATTATTCCGCAAATACAGGAGTATATGTGGGGATGTGCCTCAACGTTGCAGTGATGTTGAACACGACATTGAATTACAACCGGGTACACGACCAATTCGTCAACACTATTACAGGACCAGCCTAGAAAAGCAGCAACGGATGAAGGAGGAAGTGTCGTATTTACTGAAGAATGGACTGGCAACTAGAAGCACATCAGCTTGGGCTTCACCATGTCTTTTAGTTCCAAAACCAAACGGTAAAGTAAGGTTATGCACTGACTTTCGCCAAATAAATAATGTTACTATCAAAGATAGCTATCCATTACCTAGGATTGATGACATTTTAGATTCCATTGGTGCTGCCAAATATTTATCACAGATCGATCTATTGCGTGGATATTATCAGATTCCACTTACAGATAGAGCAAAGCTAATATCTGCCTTCATAACCCCCTTTGGTTTATTCCAATATGAGAGGCTTCCATTTGGTTTAACCAATGCACCCGCCACCTTCCAGCGCTTGGTGAATAGTGTAATTAAAGATCTTGATGGTACATATGTGTACATCGACGATATTGTTGTAACGTCTGACACCTTGGATGAACACATACATAGACTGAAAGCATTGTTTGGTCGTCTTCAGGAGTTTGGACTTACTATTCACCTAGCAAAATCTTCCTTTGGTAAAGGGAAGGTTAAGTATTTAGGTCACATCATAGGTAGTGGAGAAATTGTTCCAAAAGATGAAAATGTTACTGCCATTGTAGAGTTCCCTGTCCCAAAAAATAGGAAAAGTCTTTTAAGATTTCTAGGCATGACCTCCTATTACAGGAAATTCTGTAAAAATTATAGTATAGTAGCCACTCCCTTGATTGACCTCACCAGCCCCAAAAATAAATTTGTATGGTCTTCTAACTGTCAACAAGCTTTTGATCAACTAAAGAATATACTTTGCTCTAATCCTGTCCTTATTGCTCCTGATCTTGCTCAACCTTTTATTATACAGATTGACGCCTGTGATACTGGCATTGGTGCCGTCTTGATGCAGAAGAACAGTGACACACAGATGTTGCATCCTGTTAGCTACTATTCCTGCAAACTCAAAAAACACCAACGTTCCTATGCTACTGTGGTAAAGGAACTGCTGGCAATCATCCTAACCCTGCAGAAATATGAAATATATTTCTCATCCAACATCCCAATCACTATCTTTACGGACCATAACCCACTAACCTTTCTCGGACGAGCGAGGTTAACAAATCAACGTATTTTCAGATGGTCTTTGTTTCTGCAAAACTTTGACCTAACCATCCACTACATCAAAGGAACTGAGAACTGCATTGCGGATGCCCTGTCTCGGACCCACATGGACTCCTGATAGTCTTCTGGAATACTCTTCATGACTTTTATAATGTCCTGATAGGCCATTTCTTCAACGGGGAGGAGTGTGATATTACGTATAGCATGTCTCTGTTCTGTAATTATGTCACTTTTATATATTTATTCTTTTAGTGGTACTCCTTCTTACCACTAGGTTTGTAACACTTGTTTTCCTGTTTTGACCCTTTTGTATCCTTGCCTGTCTTATATTTTTATTACTTTTCGTCATCCTTGTCGCTCATTTAGTTTACTTTGGCTTGTAACATTTTGAGGAGGGCAGTCGCTCTCAGGCTACCTTGACGACAACATATTTTGTATACACGGTTAGGACAATCATCTTGTCAATGTAAGTCAGTGTGTTTTCTTTTATTTTGTGTTTCGTTGGTATATTAATTCAGGTGTTTGTTTAATTGTTTGTCTGTGTTCGATTATTTCTTCATATATCTGTGGGTTTAACTTGTGAATTGTTTTCTATAAACGTAAATGTCAATATAACTGCTGGTTGTTTCTATTATTAAACTGTTATATTTTGTTATCTGAGTTTTGCCGTTCCTTCATTGATTAATACTTCTTAAATGTTCTTATTATAAGCTGTAACAGGCTAGGCTAAGGCTTAGTTTATATATATATATATATATATATATATATATATATATATATATATATATATATATATATAGAGGGCTTATATATTTTATTAGATGCCCAAAAGATATTTTTTTTTCTTTTTAACATATAGGGCTACAATATTTTATTAGGTGCCCAAAAGACACTTTTAAAATGTTTATAAAATGCAATGTCCTGGAGTCTCTTCAATTACATATTACTACGGTACTGACAGCTTTCACATAATTCAGTTCCAGACAATTTTACCCCCCGAGTCAAGTGAAATGGCCAATTTCAAACGGCTCTAAATGTAAATACTTTCAAAGCAATTGGAGTGTTGTGTGGACATGGCAAAACGTTCCTCTGGAACTCCTCCTGTTTTTGCCTTAACCTACGCCAAACAAAGATGTTAACGGCGATAAAAATCATCACCGTAATGCTGATTAATGCCAGCAACACGTAGAAACAAAGATTCCCCCCTGCATAAGTCTGTGACGGGTGGTCCATCTCTGTTAATTTCATCAACCGATTAGCCACTCGGGCGTTGTATGTCCGTTTCCTGATGATAGTGTTAATTCCTTGGACCGTGTAATTCGTGGACGTACCGATGCAACCTTCAGCTGCAACGAAGACCTGGGAGTGGGACGTGGAACCGTCCGGGCATGATACATTGAAGCCGGCCTTGTCGTATCGTATCCACGAGCCGTTGTTCAATCTGCAATTGAACTTATTATCGTCAAAAGGATAAAGTTTTTTCAGACAATCTTCATATGTATGGGAGAGAGCGCTGTTTAGCACTATACCTAACTCGCATGAATCCATTGATATACTATGGAATTCAAAGGAGTCAGCTGTACATACTTTATTATTCATTGCTTCTGAACAGTGAGTTAATTTATCTAAGTCTCTAATGACCGTATGTTTCCTTATCAGGGGAAATCAATACGTGTCCTGTCAAACTGGATATTACTGGACTTGAGTTATTCGTCGTGAAAGTTAGGAATAGTGATATTTTGTATGATTGCCAGGCATCGGAAGAATCAAAGGGAACTGTAATCATGATCCTGTAATTTTCAACGCTTACTGTAATTAGGCTATAATAAAATTCTAACCTATGGGCGTCTAATAAAGGAACATAGCCTATTTTCTTCCGTCCGTTCTCCAAAGTTAACGTTAAGTCTTTTATTGGCAAAAGATGTGGTGATAAAACACCTTTAGTTGCTAACGTAATAGCTTCCACATAGTCTTTCGATTTCTCAATAAAATTTGAAATTTTAGTATAGATATGATTTATTTTTGAATTATAATACGTTAACGTTGCCAGCAAGTTTTGTACCTCCATTATCTGACTGATATTACTAGAATGTTCTTTCACCAAACTCATTATTTGATTAATTGATGTTAATTGATTCCCTAGTTCTGATAAAACTAGTTCGTTTCATGTTCTAAAAACTCAATTTTCTTATTTTGATTACTGATTTTAAGACTATTTGAAATTCCTAAGCCTAAACTTGCAACAGATCCAAAGATGTTCAATGCAGCAAAAATAAATGGGTTACGTCTTTCAAGGTTAGTGTGTCGCACTTTCCACATCAGTAGGTCACGAGCCAGAGCTTCTGCCTTGTCAGTCTTATTTTGCAAGTCGTATGATAGCATTTCTGCTATGCTTAGTGTTGGTGCAAGCGAACTCTCTGTATTAAAAGGAAAATGTCGTTTATGCATTTCATTTAATGAAACAGCAAACCTTGACAGGTCGCTTTTTAAGCTAGTGACATCATTCTCTGGGGGGAGAATCACTTGCATATTAACTTTTATAATTATATTGCTTGCTGTAATAAAAACTTCTTCTGTTCTCTCTACTATAGTGCCATATCTAAAATCTATATTTATAGTTTTAGGGCTCCTCCCACATGAAAAAATGTCTGAGTGAACAATATCACTCCTAACAATAAAAACTTCACTTTGGAAACCAGCTATGAGAAAAATATATGTAATTACTCCTGTATTAAGAAGAAAAAAAATGTTCACATACAAATATTATACAAGTTTCACAGATACAAAAATTTCCCTCACTTCCTTCTCTCTTATTTTAATTTCTTATGTGAGCCAATGGTACAATTCTCTCATCAGTGGGTTGGGATACGTTTTGAACTCTAAATCTATTGGCCGTTAATGTTTCCAAAATGTTAAATGGGCCTTCAAACTTAGATGTCAGTTTGTAATTGAGTCCTTTACGTACATTTAACTGTATGTATACATTATCACCCATGGTATATGTCTTAGATGGCTTCGCTATTTTATCATGATTCCTTTTCATTATATTTTGTGATTCTTCTAAATTCTTTCGAAGGATATCATAACGACTTTTGCTTGCATTTATAACTTCCTTTAAAGGATTTGATAAAATAGTTATAGGCGTTAATACATGGAAAGGCGTTCTAGCTGGGCTACCGTATAGTGACTCGTTCGCCGGCACTTTAATAGATACATATGAGTGATTCAAAGTACTTAGTACCGAATGTATGGCAATATCCCAGTTGGGGTCTGATCCCCCTACTGTAACTCTTATTATGTTTAAAACCTTCCTATTCGCTCTTTCCACTAGCCCATTCCACTCTTTCGACTCTGGGTGATAGATCATGGTACTGATTTTCTTTATGCTAAGGAATTCACACAATGAGTTAAGGAAATGATTATTAAATTCTCCACCCAAGTCTGAGATTATCATGTGTGGAATTCCATGTTTACAAATGTAGCACTCGTAAAACTTCCTAGCGCATTTGATCGCGGTTCTAGTTTTAAGCGCTATCAGTTCTGTATATCGAGTCAAAGCCTCTATAATTACTAAAAGGTGCTCATTTCCTCTGTCTGACTCGTAAAATCATGTTAATAAATCTAAATGTATTCTTTCAAAGGGTTGATTTGGCGCGGGATAAGCCCCTAGGCTGACAGGTGTTTTCGTGTGCCCTTTGTTTTCCTGACAAGTGCGACAATTGGCTATGCGCTTTTTTATATCTGTAAGCATCGTATACCAAAAAACAATGATTTGGCTTTGTGTGACATTATGGAGAACCCCAGGTGTCCATGCAATGGATTTGCATGCAACCAATTTAGGACAGTGGGTATAAGTGAGATTGGTACCACTACCTGGTCGTTAGTCACCTGTGGTGTATTGTGGGTTTTCCTTGTCACGGATCTACACAGAATATTATCTTTGATTATATTATTCTGCTGCGTATACTTTATATATTCCCTTTTCTTAGGATTTCCGTTCAAAGCATTTATGATTCTTTCTAATTTCTGATCTTTTCTTTGCTCAGTCTGTATTAGTTCAGCGCTCCAGCCCAGATCTTCCTGTTCAGATACAGTTTTAACAATAGGCATGGATGTTGATATATCAATTAATTCAGCTAATGGCTCTGTACAAGATGACTCGGGGTTGCGTGATAATGCATCAGCAATGATATTTGCTTTCCCAGGTAAATACCCGATTCTCGCACCAAAGTCTTGGATGATCAAATGCCATCGAGTTCGTTTGGGGCTGTGACTAAAGCCTTTAAAGAAGTCGGTTAGGGGCTCATGATCAATAAGAACCTTGACGGGATAACCGTATATCATGAACCTAAAATGCACTAGTTAATCAACAATAGCTAGCCCTTCCTTTTCTATTACTGCGTATTTACTTTCGGAAGGTCTCAGTTTACGTGAATAAAAAGCTATCGGGAAAAACTGTTTGTTATATTGCTGAAGCAATACCCCCCCTACTCCTAGGTCTGGGGCATCTGTTGCAATGAAGAATTCCTTACCGAAGTCAGGAAATTTTAAGATAGGAGAACTACACAGTTCATCTTTCAAGGTATTAAACGCCTGTTGATGCTGCTCAGACCATATGAAATCTACGCCCTTCTTCGTAAAATCAGCTAGGGGAGCGGCTATTATTGAACAATTGCGTATAAAACGCCTGTAATATCCACTACACCCCAGAAATTGCTGTATTCCCTTGACATTAGTAGGTATCGGAAAGTAGGGGATAGCCGACACCTTATCGTGGACAACTTTAAGACCTTGGCTAGACTTCGTAAAACCTAAATAGACTAATGCTGTTTTGAAGAATTCACACTTACTAATCTTTACCCTTAAGTTATGCTGTCTTAGTCTCTGTAGCACTAGTTCCAGTTTACGTATATGTTCTTCTAAAGTATTAAAAAAGATTACAAGGTCGTCCATATAGGCATGCAATATGTCCCCTAACAAGTCTCCAAACACTATGTTAATCATTCCAGTAAATGTTATGGGAGCACAACGTAAACCAAAAGGCATACGCAAGAATTCATAATGTCCCCTGGCTGGGATACTATTTTCTTCTAATGATATCTGGTGAAAGCCTTTAAGTAAGTCCAAACTGGCAAAATATTTGTTCTGACCTAGCAAAGATGAAATATCGTCAGTACATGGCACTGGGAATCGATCAGGGATCGTTTCCTCATTTAAGCGACGTAAGTCTACGCAGATACGCCTTGTTCGATCTTTTTTCGGTACAACTATTAATGGAAAATTATAAGGGCTGTTCGATTTCCTAATGACTCCTTCTAGCATTTTACCTACTTCATCATTTTCATTTATCTCATTTTGGAATTTCATAGGGAGTCTGTACGAGGGTACATAGATAATTTTCTGCTTGTCTTTTAACCTTATTTGGTGTTCTATGACATCCGTTTTACCTAAGGATCCATCCGTAGTGGAGAAAAAATCCTGATATTTAGTAAGAAGAACAAAAAATTTCTGCTGAATTTCCTCTTCTTGAATGTCTTTATTGATTTTATTTTCAATAGATTACAAAAGGGATTCATCCGCAACTGATTGAGCGTGATTGATTTCAGCGACGGTAAGAATACAATGTTTATAAACTTCTAGATCAGGAAATATGTTCATTTTTGTGAATTACTAAAGTGGTATTTAAATGATTACAGACTTCAATATTACATTGTTGTTGTGAGCCGACTGTATAAATAGCTTGTGTGACGGACAATCCGTTAGTTTTCAAAGGGATGGAAAGGATTAATATTTCAGATCCCGGCAAAGTTTTCTTTACTCGCACTATTATATTCGAAGTTTCGTTCGGCTTGATAGATTGCGTGCAAGATGATATTACGGGTGAACGAGAATTCTATTGGGTCGCGTATATTATTTCTTTATTCATGAGACAAGTGATTGGTTCGTCAACATACGTTACTGTTTTATTTGTCATCTCCTTTTATCCAGAACTCCTTTTAAGGTATTAGAAGACTTATAGAATTTTCCTTTGATATACATGCCGTGTTTGGCAGGGGCTAAGATAATGTTTTGATGGCCCATAGACGGGTATCCTATAATCACAACTGGATACATATCAATGTTTTGTACAACGATAAAGGTATTGGCAAACGTGCGCTTACCGACCTTGTACTGAACATGAGTTACTCCTATTACATTTAATTCATTATTTCCTAAACCGGAGAGCCTTACTCTGGGCTTCTCTTTAGGGAAGTTCGAAAATAACATGTGATGAGTCCTCAAATCCATGATATTACGTGGACTACCAGAGTAAAAAAAACAATGTGAAGGATCGGTGTTCTAAATTTACAGCATATAA
>NC_090725.1:170431056-170435328 GCF_036898095.1 Palaemon carinicauda
GGAACTGGTCGATATACAAGTACATTATCTCCTACTTTGAAAGTTCTAATTTTGGCCTTTTTATCGTAATGGTTTTTCATTCGAATCTGACTCTTAGGTAAATTCAGATTTGCAAATTCATAAATATGGTCAAATTTAACCTTAAGACTTTGAAGGTATTGTGGAATATTTGTAAGTACCTCTTAGGATGTTTTCTTTTTACCATACTAAAGTTTGTCCTATGTCTACGGCCGAACATCATCTCGAAGGGAGAAAATTACAGTCGATTCATTAGGTGTACTCCTAAGTACATACATAAGCAGATCCATGTCTTCATCTCAGTCTCGTCCAGTTTCACAAATGTACTTGCGCAGGAGGCTTTTAATGGTCTGGTGTACCCGTTCGAGGGCTCCATTAGTCTGAGGGTGATAAGCTGAAGCAAAAATATGGGAGATGTTTAACTGCTTTAAAGTTTGCTTAAACAAATCACTAGTGAAGTTTGTCCCCTGATCACACTGAAGCTTTTTTGGAAAACCAAAAAGGGTGAATATTTTAAGAAGATTAAACAATAATTGTTCTAGCAGTTATGTTTTTTATAGGTATGGCTAAAGGAGATCTAGTAGTTGGACATAACAAGGTTAAAATGTACTCATTTTGTTTTTTAGTTTTGGGAAGTGGACCAACACAATCTACAATTACCTTTTTAAAAGGAGAATTAGGTACTGTAATAGGAACTAATGGGTGCTGGAGGTATTTTCTGATTTGGTTTACCAGTTACCTGGCAGGGATGGCAAGATTCTATGTGGTGCTTTACATCAGCTTTCATACCAGGCCAGTAGTAATCGTCCAGCAAACGCTTATGGGTTTTGGAAATGCCTAGATGAGACTCTGCTGAATGAGCAAGATCCAATAAGGCTGCACGAAGATTAGAAGGAACTACAAGCTGGTAACTATCATGCCAGGTATTTTGTCCTGCAATCTTCAAAGGTCTATAACGTCTCATAAGGATGTTATTATCAAGATAAAAATATGATAACTTACTTTCATCAACATCATCTTTTACTTTATCAAAGTATTCTTTCAAACTATTATCAGACCTTTGATACTCTACAACTTCATCTGAGGGAATATCAACAAGATCAGCAAGGACTTTTTCACCTAAGGTACTTTGATCCACCTTACCTGTGTGTCCAGTGTCTCTAGAAGTTGAGGTTGTAGACCTGGCGACTACTTGGCAGGGAAGCTCTACCACAGTAGAAAACTCTTTGCAAGCTTTTTCGATCACTACTTCAGGCTGAGTAATGATAAGACTAGGAGTACCGTTAGTCTGAGCCAAGTCATTACCAAGTATCATGTCTATGTTCTTTACAAGGCAGGTCAGAATCCAACAAGGCGACATTAGTTGAATCTTTAAAATAAGGACAATCAGAGAAATCTGTACAATAGGTAAAACCTTTTGGCAAGTCAAATCTAACACAGTTACATACTGATCTGTTGGTCTAGCTAAATCTTTTAACTTTGAGCTAATGATAGTTTGAGATGACCCTGTAGCTCTCAAAATTTTCACGGGAATATCATTTACTTTACTGGGATATGTAAATGCTGCAAAGTCTGATTAAGGTTGAGCACAGTGAAGTGTCGTTTTATTTGCAGTATTCCCTGATTTGGGTCCTTGTGAAAAAGCGTTAGAAGCCTTACCATGAGATGCTTTGCATTTGGGACTAGGACAGTCTTTAATATGATGACCTTCTTTCTTACAAAACGTACAAACCTAGGGGGAAGATGAAGGTGAGGATGAATATGGTTTAAGTTTATGAATGAGATGGTAATCATCAGCTAATAGGGCAGCCCTTTTTCCATCTTTTTCTTGTTTTTTCTCTAATAAACATTGCCACATTAGCTGGAATACGCCTCAGGAATTCTTCTAAAACTATTAAATTCTTTAATTGTTCTAAAGTAGTTATTTGTTCCTTATCTATCCATTTACTAAACTGCTTCAACTTCAATGTGAAAAACTCGAGATAGGTTTGAGCTTGGTTCTTCAATATTTGTCTGAAGATTTGTCTATAACCTTCTGCTGTAATACTACAAGCTACAAGCATCTAATATGGCAGTTTTAAAGACTTCATAATCCCTATCTTGGACAAGTTGTGCTACCACATATGCAGCTTTTCCTTTGAAGGAGTTTTCTGATTAAGAGAACATATTGGTCTCTAGTCCAGTTGAGAGGACGTTGCAGTGTTTTCAAAAAGTAATGAAAAATAAATCAGGATCTTTTTCATCAAAGACAGGCAGGAGTTTGCGTGCTTTACTAAGGTCAAAAGCATCAGGTAGCTGTTTTTCTGCCAACCTTTCTTCTATTCCTTATGGGTGATAGTTCCTTTTCCAACAGAACTTTTTCTTTCCGTTTTACTTCAAGTCTTTTTTGTTTCGTTGCTGCTGCGGCATTTGCAGCTTCAAGCCTTTTCTGTTCAGCTTCTGCGGTGGCATTTGCAGCTTCTGCTGTGGCATTTGCAGCCTCAAGCCTTTTTTGTTCAGCTTCAAGCCTTTTTTGTTCAGCTTCTACTGTTCGCTGCTGCAGGTTCTAGTTGGAGTTTCAATTTCACTATCTCTGGGTCTTCAGTTGTAGTAATTGTACGAGCAGCACCTCGTTCAAGTGTTAAAGGCCTTAAGGGAAGAGCCTCTTCTTCAGTTATGTTACTACTATTTATCAGGAAATGTAGAATCTTTCCCAATAGTTCAGCTTTTACCACAGTATGACCTACAGATATTCTTGCCCTTACAGCTATTTGGCGAAGCTAGTCATTTTTAGCTTCCTGTAGTGTATTCAGGTGCTCCCTGGGTGCACCTAAAAATTTCTCAAGATCAAAAGGCATTCTCTCAATACTGATAAAATGGAAAATATCACCGGAAATTATATTACTACCATACACAATCTATACAACTTAAAAACGTTAGGTCATTCATGGATTTATGGTGCGAAGGCACCTACAAACCACAGGAATTTCCTTAATCCTTAAGTCTTACAATGTTAAAAAATTACCTTAAATGAACGAGCCTTTAATAATCCATGCCCAATCAGAAAACTTAGTTCACCAATAATGTACAACCACTAACAATCTTGAATAAAATATTCTTAACGAAGTAAATAATTGGAAGTACCAACAGTTACCTGAATAAGGAATAAACCTTTAAGTATCCATCGAGGTAGAACGAAGTTCTTGACTATGTGGTCGTAACAATATGAAGCCGAAATCCTTTAAAGATCGAAGGTTGTACCCTGAGTAAGAGGAACAGAGGTTCCTAGGGAAGGAATCTTTCAATTCCTTATGATGAGGTTTTGAATGCCTCGAAGCACCTCGAGAAGTTGGGGCTAAGCGATGGTAGTCAACAGAGTCGAGGGTTAAAAGAATGGCGAATTCTAGGCTGCCATTACCCTGCCTGCACGTCCTCCAAAATCTCGATGTACTGCTTAAGATGACGTGTGTCAACACGACATTCTCTAAGTGAAAGTGTGAGTGCGCTGGAGAACACTATCCGGTGGTGGTCAGTTATAAACTAGCAAAATATCACTAATACACTACACTCATATTGTCCATCATCATAGAGAAACAACAAAATGAATTTCACAATCGTCAAGATCGAGCGTAAGCGCAACGAATACATAAGTAGATCCCGGACTGGCCCCCAGTTTGTCACAACTTCAGTTTTCCACTTGACTATTCATCCAATTCTCAGTAATGACGGCACCACTTCATGCAGGTATAGTAGATATATTAGGTGAATGATCAAACTGAAATTAAAACTAAACAAGACTTTACTTATTTTAAATCACGTCTGAATATATAATAACAAAATAATAACAAATAACCATTTAATAACTAAAAAAAAAAACAATGGATTCGTAAGCCACCGGATAACGAACTCAAAAGTGTTAATTAAACAGAGCTTGGAAGTAAACATTTCCAAGGATTACATACGTTAAAAAACAAGAAGTAATTTCTTCCATGCTGTCCGCTACGATCAGTAATCAATAGATAGCGCTAACATAACACAATAATAAGTGTGTAATTAGAAATTCTACATAATGATATGAGGGTTATTATAATATATATATATATATTATACACATATATATGTATTATATATATATATGTATATATATATATATATATATAGTATATATTTATATATAAATATTTTTATCTATATATATACAGTATATATATATATATATATATAGGCCTATATGTAATCAAATATATATATATATCATATACTATAATATAATAT
>NC_090725.1:170445828-170448328 GCF_036898095.1 Palaemon carinicauda
AGTCAACAATTGATCTAGATTTAAGTAGTTTAGAACGTAGTGATAGCGTAGTTGTAGATCTTGGGATTTTGAAGGACAAACTGAATTGTACTATTGAAGAGCTAATCAAAGCTCAGAAAAAGGATTTTCGGGATCTCCCTATTGAGTCAGGTGAGGTGACTGATATAACCGGTCCCAAATTTAAAATAATTAATAATATTTTATATAGGTTGACTAGGCCTATGGAGGCTGATAACTTTGATTATGAAATTTTGAAACAGATAATGGTTCCATTTGTTTACAGGAATGAGTTGATATCATTGGCGCATGAAAGTGGTTTGGCCGGACATTTTGGCATTCATAAGACTTCTGGCAAGTTGTTAATGAATTATTATTGGCCGAAGTTGAAGGCGGACGTAAAGAAGTTTGTCAATAGCTGTGATGTTTGTCAGAAGGTCGGTAAACCTAATCAGCTTATTCCAAAAGCGCCTCTATGTCATATTCCAGTGGTTTCCGAACCTTTCACGGAGGTCATTATTGATATTGTTGGACCATTACCAAGGACTCGTAGTGGAAATGAATATATTTTGACTATCATGGATAGGATCTCTCGATATCCCGAGGCAATACCACTACGTACGATAAAAAGTGTTAAAATTGTAGATGTACTAATTGACTTTTTTACCAGGTTTGGGATGCCTGAAATTATTCAATCGGATTGTGGTTCTAATTTTGTTAGCAGGTATTTCAGAGATAAAATGGCAGAGTTAAATATAAAACATGTGACCTCTTCTCCATATCATCCAGAAAGTCGGGGAGCTCTGGAGAGATTTCATCAAACCCTGAAATCGATGGTAAAGAAATATTGTTTGATTAATGGTTCTGAATGGGATAAGGAATTACCTTATTTGTTGTTCGCTTTTCGTTCTGTCCCAAGTCAGTCTTTAGGTTTTTCGCCTTTCAGCCATGTGTTTGGCCATTGTGTTCGAGGTCCTCCTGATGTTGTTCGAGAGTCCTGGGAGGGAGACGTCCCTGAGATCAATTTATTAGATTATGTGTAATCTAGGTGATAAGTTAACAAAGGCTTGGAAATTTGCAGGTGAAAATTTATTGTGTAGCCAAAAAAGAATGAAGTACTTTTTTGACAGAAGGTCTAAAGCACGTTACTTTGCGGTAGGCGACAAAGTTTTGGTTTTGTTACCCATTCCTGGAAATCCATTGAAAGCATCTTTTTCAGGTCCTTGGAAAATTCTGAAAAAAATTAGTGAAGTTAATTATTTAGTAGAGACTCCCGAGAGAAGGAAACCTTTTCAGCTTTGTCACATAGATATGTTGAAGGCTTATGTAGAACGGGAGAAAGTCATTCCCGTGGCAACCATAGGGAATGCTGTAGTTTCCGAGAACGATAAACTTTTTTCTTTTTCAGAGGGCGAAAGTATTGATGATAATTGTTTTAATGGAAGTGAATGGCGTTCAGATAATAAGAATTCTTTGAAACATTTTTCTGGTATGGTTTCTCATTTAAGTAATGAAGAACAAAAGTCTTTAAAGAAATTGGTATTTAATTATAATGAATTATTTTCGGATGTACCGGGAAGGACTAATGTCCTTGAACATGACGTGGACGTAGGTAGTGCCACTCCTGTGAAACGAGCGCCCTACAGGTTGAATCCCTTTAAAAATGAGGTTGTAGCGAAGGAAGTTGATTATATGCTAAAACATGACCTAATTGAACCTAGTCAAAGTCCTTGGTCATCACCTGTTGTATTGGTAAAGAAACCCGACGGTAATTTCAGGTTATGTTTTGATTACCGTAAATTGAATGAAGTGTCTAAGTCTGATTGTTATCCATTACCACGAATTGAGGATTGTATTGATCGTATGGGTAAGGCCAAGTACATTAGTAAATTCGATTTGCTGAAAGGTTATTGGCAGGTTCCTCTTTCGAAGCGGGCAAGGGCCCTGTCCGCTTTCGTAACACCCCAGGGACTATTTCAATGTATAGTGATGCCGTTTGGTATGAAGAACGCGGCTGCCACCTTTCAGAGGTTAATGAATACTTTAGTCTATGGTTTAGAGGGGTGTGTAGTTTATATTGATGATATTGTTATTTATAGTAATGATTGGGAAACTCATTTAAAACGTATTAGGGCACTGTTTGAGGTTTTGAAGAAAGCAGGTTTAGTAATTGATTTAAAGAAAAGTGAATTCGCAAAGGTGACGGTCGTATATTTGGGTCATGAAGTTGGTAATGGTAAAGTTGCTCCTAAGCAAGCAAATATCGAATGTATTGAAAAAATGTTAATCCCTAAGTGCAGGAGGGATGTCAGAAGATTCCTTGGGTTGGGTGGGTACTACCGAAGGTTTGTTAGAAATTTTTCTGACATCGCCGATCCTTTGACTAATCTCTTAAGAAAGAAGGTAGCTTTTGTCTGGACTGATGAAACACAAAGGGCTTTTGATAATTTAAAAAGAGTATTAATTAATTTCCCTGTCTTAATAGCTCCTTATTTTGACCTTC
>NC_090725.1:170458328-170465828 GCF_036898095.1 Palaemon carinicauda
TAGTAGTCAAAACCAGCTTCTTGATAATTTTCCTAGATGCTTCTGCATGTCCCTTTGCCATCAGATTATATGGCCAAGTAATGCAATGTTCTACTCCCCAACGAGATAAAAAATGTCTCAAAGCTGATGATGCAAACTGTGGTCCTACATCAGTTTTTAAAAACACAGGAACACCAGTATCTGAAAATATAACCCTTAGTGACCGGATTAGATTGGCTGCAGAAGGTACAAAAGGCCATCCAGACAATATATCAACATAAACATGATAAGTTCGACTCATGGCATGAAAATAATCCACAGATACGGATTCAAAAACTCTACTTGGTTACTCTTATTCTTGCCTTAAAGGTTTGTTCCTTTGAGTAGGTAGAAGAGAACGGTATTTTATACAAGAGGAAACCATATTCTCAATATTTCTGTCAATTTTAGGCCAATGAACAGTTTGCCGGGCCCTCCTTTTAGTCTGGTCTATTCCATGATGACCATCATGAAGAAATTCAAGAGTTTCACGTCGAAATCTCTTGGGTATAAGAAGTCTTGCTCCATAAACAATTATGCCATCATCTATCACAAACATATCACGTATATTCCAAAAAAGCCTGAGTTCTACTTCCAAATTATAGCAGTGTTCAGGAAAACCTTTCATTATAATCTCCCGAAGAGAATTGTATTTTGTATCCTGTTCAGCAGCAACACTTACCCTTTTCAGCGTTTTTTCCTTCAGAGATGTTAGAAGTACGCCATCTTCATGCATATTGAGGGCATTCACAATTGCAACATGCATAGGACCAGTGGATCAATCGTCATTCAAACAATTTTCTTTTTTAGGATCCTGAGCTGGTGCACGTGATAAAGCATGCTGAATACAATGAGTGCTTCATTTCTGCCAGTGAACAGTAAAACTGAAATTACTTAGCTTCTCTTTCATGCGTCAAAGTTTTGGGTTTTCAATTTCACCAAGTGACTTACTGTTAAGAATTGGTATCAATGGTCTATTATCTATCACAAGTAAGTAATGCATCTCTTTATTGACCATAATATAGCTGTCATTTCCAGCTCTATCACAGAATATCTTGTTTCAACATCTGAAAGGAATCTTGAGCCTCATTGCGTTAGTTCCCAGTCCGTTCCATGGTTTTGAAGCAAAGCAAATACCAGACCATGCAGTCGTGACGTATCTGTCTGCAACATGGTTGGCAAAGTTGCATTAAAATGTGCCAGTACAGAGGGTGCAGTAAGTGCTTCCTTTACTCTCCTAAAAGACAAATCATGTTGTACAGTCCAACACCATTCATTATACTGCTTCAGTAAATCTCTGAGTGGTTGTGCTTCACGGGCAATCACTGAAGAAAAACTTCCAAGCTGATTAACAAGTTTCATAAAAGATCGAAGATCTGTTATATTTTGCGGCAAAGGAGAGTGTGCAATAGCCATTACTTTGCAAGAATCAACTATGTAGCCATGACTCGAGATTTTATATCCACAAAAATCAACAACACGTTTTGCAAAGCAAATTTTCTGAGCGTTAAGGGTTATCCCATATTCATCACATCTTTGCAAGATAGAAATAATATGGGCTAGGTGATCTTTATAAGAATAATCATACGCAAGAATATCATCAACTATCTTTACAGTTTGCAGTATATCACCAAGAGCTTGGTCTCCTCTTCAATTATATTCATCTCCTGACGAAATAAGTCCCATTACTGCTCCGTTGAATTTATAGCCACCCCATGGGGGTAGTTATGTTGATGTTGAAGATCACAACACAAGACTTTCAAATCCTCCAGGTGTTGTTGTCGGCATTAGATCCAGGCGAGATATCTTATAAAGTTGGGCAGTGGGCGTATTCTGTGGAGAAACCGGAAGTTCCTGAGACCACATCGACCTTTTTTACCAATATATGGATCAAACCTAGATGCAACTAATACTCCTAATGAACCAAAGGATGTGGAGTGGTCACACGATAATTCTACTGCTAAGGTTATTGGCAAATCAGTTTTGACTACACCAGCTCAACATTGCAGTTTGCGGCATATGAAAGAACCTGATTGTCTACAAGTAGAATGGCAGAAAAATACATATGAATGAGAAGGATCCTCAGGTGCTAGTCGTTATATATCACCCTAGACGTCTCAGGAGGAAGTGCGTGATATACCTCCAAATGTCTATATTTATTTGTTTACTAGTTATGTAATGGGTTATTTGGAAATTATATTGTAATAGTAATTGGTTTCAAATGTAAATAAACAAGTGAGAGTTTTGTAAATACTTTTCTTTTGTGTGTATGTAACGAATATTGGTGTTCTCTGTTTAGCCGTCAGTTTGCATAGTAACCTCTTATTAAAGAGATCTATCATTGTTCGTCTTTCTTTGCCAGCCTACAAGAGATTAGGCATCAGAGAGCAGTATATAAAACACTGTATATCCAAATGTCTCCTGAGTACACTCAAAATTAAACTGGGTAATTACTCTTTAGCATTGTTTAAAACTTACCGTGGTTCTTAACAGGATACGAGCAGAATCTGATGGTAAACGATAGTGATTGGAATAATACATTATTTATAGAAATAAATATATTCTATATAAATTACAACACTTTGAAAAGAATTTGCATAAAAAAATGAATCATTCGAAAAAAATTAAGACTTACCAAAACTTAGATTAAGACAAAAATTTTATGATCTGGAAATTCTATAACTTCTTGACTCTAAATGTTGAATCTGAATAAACCTTCGACTAAAACAGAAGAAATAACGTAATGTAAATTATACAAAAGCTTGAAATTAAATCTGAATAATATAATACTTAAGTTTGATACTAAATGAAAATAGATAACCGGATCACGATAACAAATCTAACCTTCCTACAGGGCCGTTTACAAAACTTTGAATTAAAAATTCCTGTTTCGTGTTAAGTATCCTTCCGACATACAATTTGCTTTGGGGCACAGAGTCACTTAGGAGAGGACACACTGTACGTACTGACCACTTTAAAAAACAATACACTGGGTTGCGTGCGAGAGTGGTGATAGGTGAGATGACAATCTTAAGGCCAGTGATCTTTATCTCTATCTATCTCCGTAAACCTGGTGTCCCCTTTTTATATGAAATTCAGCTACTTCCAGAAACTGCTCAGACTGATGTCTTAAAGCGTGGGGTAGGGTAGGGGTGGGGGCGGACAAGGCGTCTAAGTTGCCAAGTATCACTCTCTCTCAGTCAGCCCACCCTTTGTTCCGGCAATAAAAAAAAAAAATAACCACTTATTACCAAGCCTATCGTGAGATTTCTAAAGCACGTGGTAGAGAATTTTCCAAAACACACATTACTGAGCATTCTCTCTCAAATATGACGCAATACCCACTAGAATATAAAAGAACATTACCTAAGCCCTTGTTCATATCTCGCAGGAATCCCACAGCACTCTCAAATAGTTTATGTAACACTTCGTAACAAACATATATGAAATAAAAAGATATTTTTTAAAAAATAACTTAGGTTTACATATACTAACTTGAATAAAGAATACAATGAAATTCACGACGAAAGTCATAAGTAATTTTCATAAAATACCTACATCTACACGAGAGGAGCTCACTGTAAGGGCTGACTATTATCTCTTCAATGCACAAAGGAAATATAAATAAAATCATGAATGAACTATTGTATTTACTCTACATTAGGCCAGCTTCGTAAGATAGCTCCCCCCAAAAAGATTATTTATTCCTGGCATGAATCCATCGTGGTTGCAGAAAAATAATCTACAAACACGTTATATTTACCTGATATATATTTAACATTAATACAATATGGTTGCAAATATAATGATCACCAGGTTAACCTTTGATTACCATTTTTTATCTTATTCACCAAAGGTAAAGGATTAAAATCCGAGTAAAATGTGATCTTGTTCTGTGGTCGATTTATGTAAATTAAAAACTTTTTCATCACTGCGATCAGGGCCAGCAGTTCCGTTTCAACTGTGGAGTTGACTCGTTGCTTCTTCTTCAGCTTCAACGTCATAAAACAAGCAGGGTGAAGAATACTTTCCTTATTTTCTTACAATAAGACAGCTCCAGTCCCGTTATCCGACACATCCACCTGGATAAGGAATTTCTCGTTGAAATCCAGTGCTTGAAGTGTCGGTCTCAAAGTTGATATGGCCTTCCTCAGATTTTTTTTATTGCCTGATATCTCGATAATGTAGGGCCTCTCACTGCTTTCCTCCAAAATCCGAAATGGTTCTGGGAACTCGTTGGCGAGAGAGAATCTCCTTTCCGATAAGTAGACCAACTCCGGCCATCTTACCGTAAACTGTCTGTTCGTAGTCTTCATACCAAACCTTTCTTCACTCACCGATTCCTCTCCTCAAATTCTTGATATTTCCTTCGTCTGTTTCCTATTAATCTTTCACTTTTCCTGCTGGCATTTTCTTTGGTCCTTTGCTGAAGGTTCCTGTAACCTGTCTGTTTGTGGTCTTGTTACCAAACGTTTTCTTCGTTCGTCCTTGACTCATCGTCTTCATGCCTTCTAGCAAAAATTTCCTTATCTCGCCAATCCTTTTCCTCAAATTCTTGACATATTTTCCTTCTGTTTCCTCTCATTCCTTCCATTTTCCTGCTAACCTTTTCTTCGGTCCTTTCCTGATGGGTTCTCCTCGTACTTACATTTGGCGTAAGAGAGCTTCCTTGATGAACTCATTAGGCTTTGCAGCGGTCTGACATACGAGACCTGTACGGCGAAACTGGCTCACGTCCTTATGCATGCCAGGCCAGAAAAAGTGTTTCATTATCTTGGAAGTATAGTCCTATGACTGAACTCGAGTAGGACTACCCGTCTCGGTTTCCTAGTTGTGTTACGGCTAGATGTATGAAGAAGGAAGTGGCTGCTGAAGAAGAAAAAAAATTGAAAGAGTGATGAACTTGGAAAATTTCTTTTCCAATGAGGAAGATTACCTTCATAGTACGTAAGAGGAGAATTCCCGAGTAAGCCCGAGCGAAGAGGAATGACAGACGAATGGACAAGAGGACAAAGAAGAAAAAGAATTCAAAGGAGCAATGAATTTAAAGGATTTATTTTTCGAAGATGAGGATTCCCTTGATGATACACAAGAAGAGAACTCAAGAGTAGGCCTGAACGAAGAGGAACTAAAGACGAGTGGACAAGAGGACAAAGAAGAAAAAGAAATCAAATGAGCAATGAGCTTGAAGGATTTATTTTCCAAAGAAGAGGATTCCCTTGATGACACTCAAGAAGAGATCTCAAGAGTAAGCCTGAGCAAAAAGGAGCGACAGATGAGCAGAAAAGTTGACAAAGAGGAAGTGGGCTTAGAAGAAATGGAAAATTCAACGTTAGAAGTAGGACAAGTGAGTAGGAAAAGGCTAAAAGTATTGCAACGGAAGGATGCAATGCTAACAGTTATTGTACCATGTGGTGGACGAGATGTAGCCACAGTAGTCTCCGACCTGTTATTTTCTTAAGGATGGGTTGCTTTGATGAAGCAGAGACCCACCAATATCCCTGGGATGCCGAAAGGGGGATGTGTCGGCAGATATTAATTCCCACACCGTTTAAATGACAGGTGATCATGATAGTGCACAAGATGGGACATATGGGGAAAAGGAAAACGACGGAGAAGATAATGGAACACTTTTTCTGGCCTGGCATGCATAAGGACATGAGCCAGTTTGGCTGTTCATGCCTTCTCATTGAGGGTCAACTGGTCTTTCCTTCGCTAAAAATTCTTCCTCAGCTTCCTCCAAAAGTTCACGAGATGTCACAAGATTCTCTTCCGACAACTTTCCCGAGTTTATCAATGCTTCTAAGGGTAGACACTTGATTTTGGCTTTAATCATCCAACTCTGCTCGGCTGCCACATTCCACTAAGATATAGAGCCACTAAGCTTTAGTTACATTAGGTTTTGACAATTCCTCAAAACATGGGTTATTCAAAAACTCTTGGATATTAATCTGTGCCATCTTGTAATTTAATAATATTGAATTCTTATCTAATGATATTTCCAAACTAGACACGAAATCCTACCAACACTGAATTTGTTAAAAACTTCATTCGAAACACGACCCTGTTATCACCAATATTTAAAACAGACTCACACGATCCAAAGGCAACAAAACATATTATACGATTTTGGCTCCCTGTTCTGGGCACTAAAAAATTATTATACTCTGGCTCGTGACTGGGAACCAAACATATAATATTACTTATACTACGACTGGCAAGTTAATCAATCTCTCAAATTCAAAACTTACTTCTTTCCTTTTATGTTAAAACTGTAATGGAATTCTGAGACTGTTAGATAACTCCCAGATAACAATATACAAAACACTGAATATCCAAAGGTCTCTTCAATACACTCATAACTAAACAAGGTAATTTCTCTTAAGTACTATGCAAAACATACCGTGGTTCTTAACAGGACACAAGTGGAATCTGATTCTAAACGATGGTGATTAGGATAATACACTCTTTACAAAAACTAATATTCTACATGAATTACAACACTTTGAAAAGAATTACATAAAAACAAAATGAATCATTCGAAAAAAATAAGACTTAACAAAACTCAGATTTAGACGAAAATGTTGAGATCTGAAAAGTATATAACTTCTTGACTTTAAATGTTGTATCTGAATAAACCTTGGACTAAGACAAAAGAAACAATGTAATGTAAACTATACAAAAGCTTGAAATGAAATCCGATACTCCAAAATTCAAGTTTGATACTTTATGAATATAGATAACTAGATAATGATAAAAAGTCTAACCTTCCTACACAGGCGTTTACAAAACTTTACACAATATCAACACTCACCGTAATACAATGAATTCAAAACCATCGTTTCGTGTTACCTATCTTTTTGACACACGATTTGCTTAAGGGCACAGAGTCACTTAGGAGAGGACACTCTGTATGTACTAAACACTTTCAAAAACAATATGGGGGTTACGTGCAAAAGTTGAGAGAGGTGAGGAGATGACAAGCTAAAGGCTGGTAATCTCTATCTCTATCTATCTCTGCAAACCGGGGGTCCCCTTTTTATATGAAATTCAGCTACTTCGAGACACTTCCTGGACTGGGGTCTGGAAGTTTGAGGGAGCGAACAAGGTGTTCAAGTTGCCAAGTATCACTCTCCCGAACGCTAATCATGCCACGCCAGACAGCTCTCTCCGTCAGATAGCTCTGCCCACCATTTGTCCCCGAAATAAAAAAAAAAAACATCCTATCACCAGGCCTTTCATATAATTCCCAAAGCACGTGCTAGAGAATTTTCCAAAGCACATGTTACTGAGCATTCTCTCTCAAACATACCTCATAAAATAGAAAAGAGCATTACCTAATCCCTTGTTCATATCTCACATGAATCCCACAACACTCTAAAATGTGTTAGGTAAGACTTAATAACAAATATATGACAAATAAAAATTTAATTTTTGAAATTAATGTAAATATACATATGATAACTCGAATAAAGAGTACAA
>NC_090725.1:170473328-170480828 GCF_036898095.1 Palaemon carinicauda
AGTATTTCCAACTCCACTGCCAAAGTGAGGTTGTATGATTCTGGAATAACAATGTCTGCTGCCTTCCGAAGAGGAGGGTTGACCTCTTTTTTTTCCTGTCCCAATCCTTGATGCAACTTCATCTGGAACTGCAACTACTGCGTCCTGGAGTATGCATCGGGGTGAATCATGTCATTTTGGCAGTGATCACTAATTGATCTTTAACCTTTTCCATGTGAACTCTCACTGAACCACAACTATGCGAATGCTCATCTTTTCCGTATGATTATTATCATTTCTGCAATCAAAACTTGCCTTTAATCATCGTTTGCTGTTATATGCTTCATATTGCCATATTATAGTGCTTAGAGTTGCTTTGTCCTTACTATATATATAAATCGAATATAACTTACTTTGTCTCTCCCACGCTTTAATAAAATAATTTCAATGATGGACAAATGTACAAGGGACTTAGTATCAAATTTAAAAATTACTTCACTGAAACTGACTTTGTCGAACTGGTATAGAGCCATTAAGACGTGTTTAAAACTTAATGTGATTCTTAACAGCATACGAGCAGAATCTGGTTCTAAATAACGATGATTGGAAAAATACACTCTTTACAAAAATAAATATATTCTATATAAATGACAACACTTTGAAAGAATTTACACATCAACAAAATAATTCATTCGAAAAAAATTTAGTCTGAACAAAACTTAGATTGAGACAAAAATGTTACGATCTAAAAATTATATATGAACTTGATTTGAACTATTATATCTGTTTAAACCTTAGTCTAAGATAATAAATAATTCAACGAAAACTATACAAAAGTTAGGAAAGATATCTGAATAACACAGTGTTCAAGTTTGATACTTAGTGAAAATAGATAATCAGATCTTGATACAAAATCTTAACCTTCCTACACGGTCAATTACAAACACTACATACAATGCCAACACTCACCCTAATATATTAAATTCAAAATCACCATTTCGTCTTACGTATCTTTTCGGCACACAATTTGCTTTGGGGCACAGAGCCACTTAGGAGAGGACATGCTAAAACGTACTGAACACTTTGAACAACAATACTCTGAGCTGTGTGCAAGAGAGAGAGAGGGTAAGTTGTCTGTCTTAAGGCTGCAATCTATATATCTCTCTGTGTAACATATCCTTGGTGTCACCTTTTATATGAAATCTGGCTAATTCTAGAAGGTTCCAGGATTGAGGTCTGGTAGTGAGGGGACTGGGCCAAGCATCAAAGTTGCCAAGTATTGCTCTTCCGAACGTTGTAGTCACGCCACGCCGGACGGCTCTTTAAGGCAGCTAGCTCCACCCACCCTTTGTCCCTGAAATAAAGTAAAAGATAATATCCTATTACCAGGCTCTTCGCTAAATTTCTAAAACATATGTACAGAATTTCCAGAGCATGTGTTACTAAGCATTCTCTCTGAAACATGACGCAATATCTCTTAAAATATAAAAGAACATTACCAAAGTCGTAGTTCATATCTCGGACGAATCCCACATCACTCTCAAATAGTTTTCATAAGACTTCATAACAAACATACATGAAATAAAAAGTCAATTCTTAAAAACAACGTAAATTTACATAAATTAACTTGAATAAATAATACAATGAAATTGACGACAAAGGTCTTAAATGATTTGTAAAAAAAATGCTCACATCTATATGAGAGGAGTTCATATTACGGGCTTAGCATAAACTCTTCGATGCACAAAGGAAATATAACTAAAATTATGAATAAACTATTGTATTTACTCTACACTAGACCATCTTTGTAAGATTATATATATATATATATATATATATATATATATATAGATAGATAGATAGATAGATAGATAGATAGATAGATAGATAGCTTTATATACGCACACACATATATGTATATATATATATATATATATATATATATATATATATATATATATATATATATATATATATGTGTGTATATATATATATATATATATATATATATATATATATATATATATATATTATAAGTATATATATATATATATATATATATATATATACATATATATATGTGTATATATATATATATATATATATATATATCATCATCATCATCATCATCATCATATCTTACGCCAATTGACTCAAAGGGCCTCGGTTAGATTTCTTCAGTCATCTCTATCTTGACCTATTAATTCAATACTTCTCCATTCACTATCACTCACTTCGCGTTTCATAGTCCTCAGCCATGTAGGTCTGGGTCTTACAACTCTTCCAGTGCCTTGTGGAGCCCAACTTGACGTTTGGTGAACTAATCTTTCTTGGGGAGTGAGAAGAGCATGCCCAAACCATCTCCATCTACCCCTCATCATAATGTATTTTAAGCGTTTTCGAGCAGGAGGATTCCCAGCCATCAGTTGTTCATAATAAGAATCGCGTCCTTTCGGAATTCTTTTTATGCCATCGATGAATTTCCATATAACTGGGTGGATCATTCATTCCAAGTTCTGCATAGATTTTCCTGCGCGTAGCTTCAGCATGATTGTTTGTCCTGTCCTCACCTAATATCGTTCGAATATATATATTCCACATTTACGTAGGGAAAAGTGGTGAACGTAGGCCATTTCCCCTCCTCAGAGGTCTTCCTACATAATTATCTTCTACCCAGTTCATTAACGGCTGGAGTTCATCAGGTAAATATTGCGCCAAAGAATCGATGTAAACATCCATGTGAGAAATAGGTACAAAAGATAAAGCAACGATCATTTTGGCTTTTACTGAAATGTCGGGGTCATTATTATACAAATGTTGGAGCCCAAGTTGTTTCAGGTGCTTATGAATATTATGTGCAAAATGGAAGAAGCAGCTTTTCAACTCCACATCCGGAAAACATTCTGTCATTGCAGAAAAAGCTGCTTATTCATAATCACAATAAATGCCCCTTGGTTGCAACTCTGCAGACATCTCAGTTATCACTAAACGAGACACTGGTAAAATTATATGATAACTAAACAAGACTTGAATATCGTAATAACTGGTTTAATATTACAATTCTCAAATCAGACGAGCCTTTGGTGTAATGAGGTGATCACTAAACGAGACACAAATTTCCGGATGGTCCTTAAGTTTGTTTCTTGGCGCCAAAACAGCTCATCGCCAAAACAATGAGTGCCAAACTGTCTATCGCCAAAATGGCGGCGCCAAATCATCAGTGCCAAAGAGTCGGCGCCAAATCGTCCTGTTCCGTCATCATAATCTCATCCACATATGGGACTCGACTCTTATAGTTTCATATTTAATCCTGTCCTGCCATTAACTCCTAATATTCTTCTGAGGGCTTTTTTCTCAAATCTACTAAATCTACTGGCGATTGTCTCATTGTCATACCATAACTCATGCTCATAGAGTAACACAGATCTCATTTAACTGATATATATTCTGATACTTATGTGTAATTTCAGGCGATTTGTTTCTCAGATTTTACTCAACCTAGCCATTGTCTGACTTGTTTTTTTTTCATATATATGTATATATGTACACACACACACACACACACACACATATGTATATATATATATATATATATATATATATATATATATATATATATATATATATACATATGTGTGTGTGTGTGTTTCTGTGTGTTTCTCCGTATGTGAGTAGAGATACCTTAAAATTTAGTAATAATAATAATAATAATAATAATAATAATAATAATAATAATAATAATAATAATAATAACTAGAAAAGATTAGAATTGCTGAAGCAATTCTTAGAAAGATCTCCACACACACTTTTCGTCAAAATATTTTGTTCGCTCAGAATTGGTGTAGTGAAATCTGAAGAAGTGGGCTTTCTGACGATTCCAACTGTCTTCACTATCCTTTTATATACAAGAGTAACGTACTTCCGGTATCACTCAAAATTATTCACAAAAATCGTCCGGTGACCTTGATGTTAAGGTCAAAGTCATTGTTATTGCACAGTTCATGTTGCCTTTTGACCCTTTACATTTCCACCAAATTTGGTTCAAATCGACCATATGGCAGCTATTTTTCACGTCATGGCGATCTCAGTAACTAATGAAAAGAATTGGCTCTGGCTTGCGCCTGCACTACACCATGGCCCAAGGCAACTCATGCAGTTGTTCTTGATGTCCCGAAGAGCAGTGGTTTTAGATAATTTTGCTTAGTGCATAGGGGATGCTGCATGCACCTGCATGATTTTCTTGATTTATACTTCCTCCATATGGGTCATACTGCCACTCAAATTTGAAAGCAAACACTTTAAAATTGGCAGAGTTATTAGCGATCAAAAACCTGAGAATAGTAATAATAATAATAATAATAATAATAATAATAATAATAATAATGATAATAATAATAATAATAATAATAATAATAATAATAATGAGAAGAAGAAGAAGAAGAAGAAGAAGAAGAAGAAGAAGAAGAAGAAGAAGAAGAAGAAGAAGAAGAAGAGGAAAAATAAGTAGAACATAAGTAATCTAATAATTAATAGTTTATTATCAAGAAAGTTGTACATCATGTGCTTATACAACATCGTGAATTGATTCACAATAAACTTAAAATAAGATACAGTATAATCCTGTAATATATTTAGGGGACACAAATTAAAACGATTTTCTAGGTAATATAAAAAAAGGATACAAAAACACCAAAGAAAAAAGAACGTAGATACAGTATAAACTTACACTGGTCGCAAATTTAAAAGATTCAATAGACATTAGAACATATTTACAAAGTTATGGGTAAGAACATTTTTAGGTAATATAGAATACATATAAAAGACAATAGTAAATTAAACTAGACACAAAACACCCGCTGTGCGGGATACAACACTCTTTACATAATGCAATAACCCCTAAGACTACCCCCAAATACATTCTAGCTATTGGTGTAAAATTTAATTTTAAAGTTACTAATGTTTGTATGAAACCGGGCTCGTGGAAAAAAAATGTTTAACAGTGGGCATTGGCGATTGGAGTAGAATCATCATTTAAATAATTTAATTATCATTGGTAAGTATACTGGTGAGGGTGGCGATGATAGCGATGATCTTAGAGTAATACGTCGTTGGTAATCATAGGTGAGGAAAAAGTGTCATCAATTTGTTGCCGGATGCCTTAGCGGGAAGCTTGAACACCACGTCAAGGGGCATCCTTTATTCAAGGTTTCCTTTTATAATGTTATTTTGTTTGCCTTGTTTTCAACGTCACATTTAATAATTAAAGCGTACATAAAAAAATACATTTAAAATCTGGTCCCATATGCCTGGATAATCACTTGGTACTTATCTACTTTTAAAGATCTGTGTTGAACCCTTTCCCTTAATTACCCCCAATATGAGCGGTATAGGCACTGCAATTTTGTTTCACGATCTTACTTTGAATAATATGAACACCATTGTCTTCGATAGCTCAGAACATTCCCAAATTAAAAATGAAAAATGTTTCACGGTGGAATGGCCGACCAAAATTTTCGAGGTAAGGTTAAAAGGATTAAAATTTCGATATTTTCAAATGTTTCCATGGCTTCCACTGATTACCTCTTATAAAAAAACGCCTTTACATAAATAAAAAAAAATATATTTTTCACCGCTGGCTCACCTTAACCACCGTTCTAATTCACCTCCAGAACTATGGTGAGTTTTTCGAAACATGAATTGGTGTTTTGGTCAATCAGAGACCTCTACTTTGCCAGACCTTTCATTTGTTGTCTCTTGTTGGCTAAAAGCTTCGTTATCTGCCAAGAGGCTTTGGAAGAGCTCTTCCTATTGGCTGGTGGGATTTCAATCAAAAATTTTCTATTTCTTTCAAATATTTTACTATTGGAGCATTTTTATTTTCAAACCCCCATATTTTGTATTATATGCATCCTCATATATGGATGTATTTAAGAGACTTTTAGTTTATTCTCAAAGAAAGAATATAATAATTTCTTGGATAATTAACTGCATTTTCCCTCATTTTAAAGATATCAATAGATGGCAAAGAGAGGGTTTTTTGGATGTAAAATGCTGGAAAAAAAAAAAACTGGCTTTGAGGAACCTTCAGGGCGTTGCCTATCTACTGACTTAGCAAATCGCAAGATCTAATTTACACCTTGGCCAATAGGGGCACGCCCTTCAGGTAACTATTAGCAAATTGTTGTTTGCAAAAGGACACCACGAAAACAGATTTTTTTTTTCTTTTTTTTTTTTTTTTTTTGAAGAAAAAAAGTCCTGGTGGTGTAGGAAGGATCGAAGAGCAAGAAGAAAACAAAATTTGAAAATCGGCCGAGTCGTTTAGGAGGATTATCGTTAAAATTTGTTTGCGGTAAGATCAAACAGGAAGCTCATTTGCATATAAACATCTTAGCATATATAGATCTAATGCAAATAATGCAGTTCGATATGTTAAAGGTTGTAGTGTTTGTGTGCCTCTTCGAGTGTTACGCCCATGTAAATCAAAACATTTGGGGTAATAAATGTCTATGTTTTTTCTGATTTTAGAATAGTATTACCAAACCTCAACAACAACTCCTCCCATCTGCTGGATAGAGTGGATATAGTAAGTGGAGTTAGGGCAGTATCATAATTTACGTAACTATTACTAAGGAAAATTTTAAAGCAGTTTTAGGATTCTTTCTTAACGGGTGTGTTGTTGACTTGTCAATCCTGGATGCCACACTGGTGCTACGTATTCTAAACTTGTCTTAATGAACCATGTATAGTGTGTGAACATAGTTTCTATCTTGAAGTTGATCTGCCTGGCACGGCATAAGATAAATATGCATATATTTAATAAGATAGTCTATATGGGTATCCCAAGTTAAAAATAAATTGAGGTTAACCCCAAGAATTTTATATGGCCTTAAATATGAATAAACTATGGGTCTTCTATTTCTTTCATCATGGGGAAGTATCATAAGGACTTCACTTTTTTTCTGAGTTGGTGGAAATTTTATCATATAAGCAGACTTCGAAATTTGTGTCAAGATTATCATACATATCGAATGAAAGGGTATGCCTAGTGTTTAAGATTTCGCCTAATTGGGGTTATCTACGAATTTAGTACAAATAGGGCAATTTTTAGCTACATTATTTACAATGTCTAAAAAGATAATTGGATCTAACTTTGTGCCTTGTGGCACGCCATAAGTAATATCCTGCTAATCTGAAAGTACACCAATATAGCATACCCCATGCCCGCAACCTAAAAAGAAGATATTATCATCATTATTTGTAGTCTTGCCAATGCTTTCAGCATTTAACAATGATGCCTAGTATATTTTGCGGCTACTTCATTTGACATGATATTGTGAAGTGCTCCGTCTTCTACAGGTATCAAAAATGAGATTTTCATTTCTTTCTATGAGTCTTATCATTTTTTTTTCTTCTCGGACAGGTTTTTGAGGCTGTAAAACATTTGTTTACATCTAATTCATTGATTTTCGGTGAGAGTGGGGCTGAGACAGGGATGTGTGATGTCGCCGTAGTTGTTTAACT
>NC_090725.1:170536995-170549495 GCF_036898095.1 Palaemon carinicauda
CAAATCCAGAACAATCTAACATAAGAAATCACAGTAAAAGTTGCAAAACACACATAGATACCAGTCATTTTAATATAATAGGAAAAAAAACCCGACATATAGACGAACTAACCACCCTTGAATCAATAATGATTAAGCTAACTGTACCTTCTCTTAACCACCAGTCGTCTTCCACCCAATTGTTTATTGCCTAATTACCTGTTGTTTTGTTTACACTCCCTTCCATAACAATTTTTCATGTCAGTTCTCCTTACGCTACCGCTGTGGGTAGGTGTCTTGTTCGTTTTATTATTATTATCATTATTATTATTGTTATTATTATTATTATTATTATTATTATTATTATTATTATTATTATTATTATTATTATTATTATTATTATTATTATTATAATATATCTTTCTATTATTATTATTATTATAATTATCATTGAATTAATTTTTTTCTCTATATTCGCTCCAAGCCCTTTCACTCTTATTCTGTGTTTCTGTTTTTACTCTGTTTTTATTCTTAATTTATTAAAAAGCTTTTTAATTTTGGTGTTGGTAAACGTTGTGTGTATCTTTTTACTTATACACAATTAACTTGTAATCGTTTCAGCCTGGAAAATGTATCAAGCTGATACGAAACGTCGGCGCAAAAAAATGAATGAAAAAAAAACAGAACGCGTCTCCCTCTCCAATATGTTTATATATATATATATACATATATATATACATATATATATATATATCTGTATATATATATATATATATATATACATATATATATATATATATATAAATATATATATACACACATATATATATATATATATACATATATATATATATATATATATCTGTATATATATATATATATATATCTGTATATACTGTATATATATATATATATATATTACATATATATATATATATATATACATATATATATATATATATATCTGTATATATATATATATATATATTATATATATATATATATATATCTGTATATATATATATATATATATCTGTATATATATACATACATATATATATACATATATATATATGTATATATACATATATATATATATATATATATCTGTATACATATATATATATATATATATATGTATATATATATATATATGTATATATATATATATATCTGTATATATATATAAATAAATATATATATACATATATATATATATATATATATCTGTATATATATATATATATATCTGTATATATATACAGTATATATATATAGTATATATATATGTATATATATACAGTATACATATATATATATATATATATATGTATATATATATGTATATATATGCATATATATATGTAAATATATATATATATATGTATATATATATAAATATATACATATATATATAGCTGTATATATATATATATATATATATGTATATATATATATATGTATGTATATACATATATATATATACAGATATATATATATATATATATATATCTGTATATATATATATATATATATATAAATATATATCTTTATATAAATATATATATATATATATATATATTTATATATATATATATATATATATATCTGTATATATATATATATATATATATAGATACACACATATATAATGTATGTAAAATTACATGTTTAAATCCATGACCTAAAAGGTCAATATAGAAATTAGGAGCGAGCGTGAGAATGCCAATTCAGTCATAAGCAGGATGCGAAACTCAAGACACTGCTATTCAATTGCAATGTAACATTTTTCATGAAGAGTATACACAAATAAGCTGTGAGAAAGAGTTGTCTCTTAACGGATCTAAGTACCTTCCGGTATTAATGTTGTGTTTACAATATATCAATAAGTGCTGAGATAACTAATTAGACTTTAACATCAATATGGATATTTTAGTCACTTTCTGATCAAGCTGTCATACGGAATGGTCATCCGACCAAACCATCTATACTCCTGTGATGGAGATGCTAATAACTTTTTTTAAAGAAATAAACTGTTTTAAAGTTAACTTACTTAGACTTATTCAGAAGAAGTAACCTGCCAAGTCTAAACATTACACGACCTTGAAGAGACATTTGATTGGAAAACTAATGTGTGTTTATAACAGTACCACACTAACAATTGGTGGCAGCGTTCAACCTAAATCAACTTTAGTATAATGAGAATCAACAGTAATGAATCTACAATTTTGACGAAGTATCTATGTCCACCGAAGAAATGAAAACATTGAATACCAACAAATAAATGTTATACAAACTGAGGAACTGGATCTTCAATCAACATCTTAAGAAAACGAAGGACTGACATTCAACGTTTATTAAACATTCGAGAATCATATCCAAGAAACACTACGTTCAATCGGGCCGAAAACATTCACCCAAACATCAAAACTCTCGCAAACCAGTGAGAGAAAGAGGAAATGACGACATCACCCTTCGCCCATATAAACCCAAGGTAAGTAAATTTCTTTATTCATTTCAGTTTTAGACAGTGAAGTGTAGTTATCACGAGTCAATCGTCCATTATTGCTGGGGTGAGTTGTTTGTTAATCTTCATTTTTCCTTTCATTAAAGGAAACTGTATTCAACTTCAAATTCTCATCGAGAATTTTTTTTTTCTCTCTGTGCTAATTCCATTTTCTTTCAGAAGTTCTCGGGAAATATCTTTATATTTGTATCATTGTATTGGGGGATTTTGTTATGATCTTTATTTGAATAGTGTTTATGCGTTTACGCAGTGGACGTCTGTATTCATATAGAGATTTTGATAGGATTGCAAGGAATCGAAGAGATAAAAAACAAGTTAAAGTCAACATGACACCTCCTGTCAGTCCAAGTAACCCCACCCCTGGCCCGAGTAACCCCATCCCGGCTCCCATTGTTACGTTAGTTAATCCACGATCAGCCATCCTTCCTTTTCAAGGTCGGGTCAATGGCTTCTTACCTCAGAATGTTGAGTCATAGATTTCTTCCGTCGACGCCCATTTAAATGCTAAACAAATTATAGACCCATTTGTACAATCACAAGAAGCTAAACGTTTTATAGACTTTTCTAAAGGAGATGTGACTGCATATTTGAGGGGAGTTTCGTTTCAAGAGGCAGTTACATGGGACAATTTCAAAGTTAGGCTACGTGCGGTCTATGGCGGTGAGGAAGCCTTGGATGTAGTTTTAACATTAAGAAATACACTTAATCAAGCCACTATGACTCGGCTTCATGTTATTGAGAGAGCAGCTCTCATTGCCGATAGGCTAAACGAGTATCAAGATATTTTAGGTAATTCCACTTGGGTTACTAGAGATACCATCTCCGTGAAAGATTTCTTACGATTAATGTATTTAACTTGCATGACACTTATGTTGCCTGAAGCTTTAGTGCGGTGTTTTGATAAAAAGTTAACGCCAGCAAGTACATAATTGGACGTTTATAAACAGATAAAGAAACACATTTCTAAGTGTACTGTTCTTGATCCCTTGTTTACACAAGTTTTTGCAAAAAATGAAACAAAGCCACAACAAGTAAACGTAGTTAATAATATTCAAGTCGCAGGAATGACGTGTTATAATTGCAAACGTCAAGGTCGCTTGATTGCAGACTGCAGAACGAGATTCTGTCCGTTACATAATAGTTCAACTTATTCATATAGTCAGTGCTATTCACGTCAAATCCACAGTCAATTCCACAGTCAGTTCCATATGGAAATAAAAAGAAAAATCCTCAGTTCAATAAGAAGAAACAGCCAAACGTCAATGTAGTTCAGAATCAGAAACAAACAAACAGTTCTTCAAATAACTCTGATCCTGGGCCGTCTACCCAGAACTCGCAAGGTCAGACTAATTTTCAGAATGTGCAGAGCAAAGCAAATACCACATAATTAACTCCAGTGGGGAAGAGAGTGATGTTGGGTCATTTAAATCAACATCAGTAGTGTTAAATAATCCATCTAATGTTTTATCAGATCATTGTGAGGCAATAGATTTTCCTACGAAACACACGACCGAATCAAATAAATTAGTGCATGCTCCCGTAGATTTGCAACAAATTCACACAATAATAAGTCAAAATGAGTTACGACCAACATAATATGCTGTAAATTTAGAACACCGATCCTTTACATTATTTTTTGACTCTGGTAGTCCACGTAATATCATGGATTTGAGGACACATCATTTGTTGTTTTTGAGCTTCCCTATAGAGAAGTCCGGAGTAAGGCTCTCGGGTATAGGAAATAATGAATTAAATGTAATAGGCGTAACTCATGTTCAGTTGAAGGTCGGTAAGCGCAAGTTTGTCGATACCTTTGTTGTTGTACAAAACGTTGATATGTATCCAGCTGTAATTATAGGATATTCATCTATGGGTAATCAAAACCTTATCTTAGCCCCTGCCAAGCACGGCGTGTATATCAAAGGAAAATTCTATAAGTCTTCTAATACCTTAAAATCAGTTTTGGATAAAAAGGAGACGACAAATAAAACAGTGACGTACGTTGAAGAACCAATAACTTGTCTCACTAATAAAGAAATAATATACGCGACCAACAGAATTCTCATTCACCCGTAATATCATCTTGCACGGAATCTATCGAGCCGAACGTACCTTCGAATTTAATAGTGCAAATAAAGAAAACGTTACCGGGATCTGAAATATTAATTCTTTCCGACTCTGAAAACTAACGGATTGTCCGTCACACAAGCCATTTATACAGTAGGATCACATCAACAATGTAATATTGAAGTCTGTAATCATTTAAATACCACTTTAGTAATTCACAAAAATCAACATATTTTGGATGTAGAAGTTTATAAACATTGTATTCTCACCGTCGCTGAAATCAATCAAGCTCAATCAGTTGCGGATGAATCCCTTTTGCAATCTATTAAAAATAAAATCAATGAAGACATTGAAGAAGAAGATATTCAGCAAAAATTTTTGGACTTTTAACTAAATATCATGATGTTTTTTCCACTACGGATGGATCCTTAGGAAAGACAGATGTCATGGTACATCAAATAAGGTTAAAGGACAAGCAGAAAATTATCTATGTACCCTCGTACAGACTCCCTATGAAATTACAGAATGAGATAAATGATGAAGTAGGTAAAATGCTAGAAGAAGGAATCATTAGGAAATCGAACAGCCCTTATAATTTTCCATTAATAGTTGTACCGAAAAAAGATCGAACATGGCGTATCTGCGTAGATTTCCGTCGCTTGAGTGAGAAAACGATCCCTGATCGATTCCCAGTGCCATGTAATGACGATACTTTATCTTTGTTAGGTCAGAATAAATATTTTACCAGTTTGGACTTACTTAAAGGCTTTTACCAGATATCATTAGAAGAAAATAGTATCCCATACACAGCCTTCAGCACAGCCAGGGGACATTATGAATTTTTACGTATGCCCTTTAGTTTAAGTTTTGCTCCCATAACATTAACAAGAATGATTAACATAGTGTTTGGAGACCTGCTAGGGGATATATTGCATGCCTATATGGACGACCTTGTAATCTTTTCCAATACCTTAGAAGAACATCTACGTAAACTAGAACTAGTACTACAGAGACTAAGACAACATAACTTAAGGGTAAAGATTAGTAAGTGTGAATTTTTCAAAACAGAATTGGTCTTTTTGGGTTTTACGGTGTCTAGCTATGGTCTTAAAGTAGTCCACGATAAGGTGTCAGCTATCCGTAACTTTCCGATACCTACTAATGTCAAGGGAATACAGAAACTTCTGGGGGTGTAGTGGATATTACAGGCGTTTATACGCAATTATTCAATAATAGCCGCTCCCCTAACTGATCTTACGAAGAAGGGCGTAGATTTCATATGGTCCTGAACAGCATCAACAGGCGTTTAATACCTTAAAAGATGAACTGTGTAGTTCTCCTATCTTAAAATTTCCTGACTTCGGTAAGGAATTCTTCATTGCAACAGACGCCTCAGACTTAGGAGTAGGAGGGGTATTGCTTCAGCAATATGCAAAACAATTTTTCCCGATAGCTTTTTATTCTCGAAAACTGAGAACTTCCGAAAGTAAGTATGCAATAATAGACAAGGAAGGACTAGCTATTGTTAATTCACTAGTGCATTTTAAGTTCATAATATACGGTTATCCCGTCAAGGTTCTTACTGATCATAAACCCCTAACCAAATTCTTTAAAGGCTTTAGTCACAGCCCCAAGCGAACTCGGTGGCATTTGATCATCCAAGATTTTGGCGCGAGAATCGGGTATTTACCAGGAAAAGCAAATATCATTGCTGATGCATTATCACGCAACCCCGTGTCATCTTGTACGGAGCCATTAGCTGAATTAATAGATATATCAACATCCATGCCTATTGTTAAAACTGTATCTGAACAAGAAGATCTGGGCTGGAGTGCTGAATTATTACAGACTGAGCAAAGAAAAGATCAGAAATTAGAAAAAATTATAAATGCTTTGGAAGGAAATCGTAAGGAAAGGGAATATATAAAGTATACGCAGCAGAATTATATAATCAAAGACAATATTCTGTGTAGATCCGTGACAAGGAAAACCCGCAATACACCACATGTGACTAACGACTAGGTAGTGGTACCAATCTCACTTATATCCACTGTCCTAAATTGGTTGCCTGCAAATCCATTGCATGGACACCCTGGGTTGTCCATAATGTCACAGAAAGTCAAATCATTGTTTTATTGGCATACGATGCTTACAGATATAAAAAACACAGCTAATTGTTGCACTTGTCAGGAAAACAAAGGGCACATGAAAACACCTGTCAGCCTAGGGGCTTATCCCGTGCCCAATCAACCCTTTGAAAGGATACATTTAGATTTATTAACAGGATTTTACGAGTCAGACAGAGGAAATAAGCACCTCTTAGTAATTGTAGAGGCTTTGACTCGATATACAGAACTAATAGCGCTTAAAACAAAAACTGCGATTGAATGTGCTAGGAAGCTTTATGAGTGTTACATTTATAAACATGGAATTCCACACATGATAATCTCAGACTCGGGTGGAGAATTTAATAATCATTTCCTTACCTCATTGTGTGAATTCCTTAGCATAAAGAAAATAAATACCATGATCTATCACCCAGAGTCGAATGGGCTAGTGGAAAGAGCGAATAGAAAGGTTTTAAACATATTAAGATTAACACTAGGGGAATCAGACCCCAACTGGGATATTGCAATACCTGCAGTTCTAAGTACTCTGAATCACTCATATCATATATCAATTAAAATGTCGCCGCACGAGGCATTGTATGTTACCCCAGTTTGAACGCCTTTCCACGTATTAACGCCTACAACTAATTTATCAAATCTTTTAAAAGAATGTATAAATGCAAGCAAAAGTCGTTTTGATATCCTTCGAAAGAATTTAGAAGAATCACAAATCATAATGAAAAGCAATCATGATAAAATAGCGAAGCCAACTAAAACATACAGTGGGTGATAATGTATACATACAGGTAAATATAATTAAAGGACTCAATTATAAACTAACACCTAATTTGAAGGCCCATTTAGCATTTTGGAAACATTAACGGCCAATAGATTTAGAGTTCAAAACGTATCCCAACCCACTGATAAGAGAATTGTACCGTTGGCTCACATAAGAAATTAAAATAAGAGAGAAGGAAGTGAGGGAATTTTTTTTTTATTTTTTATCTATGAAATTTATAGGTTAACATTCTTTTCTTCTTAATACAGGAGTAATTACATATATTTTTTCTCATTACAGGTTTCCAAGATGAAGTTTTTATTGTTAGGAGTGATATTGTTCGCTCAGACATTTTTCTCGTATGGGAAGAGCTCTAAAATTGAAAGTATAGATTTTAAATATGGCACTATAGTAGAGAGACAAGAAGACGTTTTTATTACATCAAGTAACGTAGTTGTTGAAGTATGCATGCAAGCAATTTTTCTCCCAGAGAATAACGTCACTAGTTTAAAGAGCGCCATTTCAAGGTTTGCTGCTTCATTATATGAAATGCATAGAAGACACTTTCCTTAATACAGAGAGTTCGCTTGCATCGACACTAAAAGTTGCAGAGATGCTATCCGACGACTTGCAAAATAAGACTTACGAGGCAGAATCTTTGGCTCGTGACCTTTGTATGTGGACTGTAAGACACAATAACCCTGAAAATGTAACCCGTTTATTTTTGCTGCACTAAACATCTTTGGGTCTGTTGCAAGTTTAGGCTAAGGGATTTCCAATCGTCCTAAGATTAGTAATCAAAATAAGATAATTGAGTTTTTGACTCATGAAAATGAATTGATTTTATCAGAACTAAGGAATCAGTTAGCTTCAATCAATCAAATTATGAGTTTGGTGAACGAACATTCTAGTAATATCAGTCAGATTATGGAAGTACAAGATTTGTTGGCAACATTAACGTATTATAATTCAAAAATAGATCATGTCCATAATAGAATTGCACATTTCATTGAGAAATCAAAAGACTATGTGGAAGCTATTACGTTAGTGTCTAAAGGTGTACTGTCACCCCATTTGTTGCCGATAAGAGGCAACGTTAATTATGGAGAACGGACGGGAGAAATTAGGTTATATTCCTTTGTTAGACGCACGTAGGTTAGAATTTTATTACAGCCTAATTACAGAAAGCGTTGAAAATCACAGGATTATGATTACAATTCCCTTTGATTCTTCCGATGCCTGGCAATCTTACAGGATATCACCATTTCCGACTTTCATGACGAATAACTCAAACCCAGTAATATCCAGTTTGACAGGACACGTATTAATTTCCCCAGACAAGGAAACATATACGGTAATTAAAGACTTGAATCAATTAACTCACTGTTCAGACGCAATGAATAAAAAAATATGTACAGCCGACTCCTTTGAATTCCATAAAAACTCAATGGATTCATGCGAGCTAGGTATAGTGCTAGACGGTGCTCTCTCCCATACACATGAAAATTGTCTGAAAAAACTTTATCCCTTTGACGATAATAAGTTCAATTGCAGACAAGGCCGGCTTCAATGTATCATGCCCGGATGGATCCACGTGCTATTCCCAAATCTTCGTTGCAGCAGATGGTTGTATCGGTACGTCCACGAATTACATGGTCCGAGGAATCAAAACTATCATCAGAGAACGGGCCTACTTCGCGAACTTCACATGGTCGACTACAATCCCATCTTTACCTCTCCCATACAACGCACGAGTGCTAAGCGGTTGATGAAATTAACCGAGATGGACCACCCGACACCGACTTATGCAGATCTTCGTTTCTACGTGTTACTAGCAGCAATCAGTGTTACGGTGATGATATTTATCACCGTTAACATCTTTGTTTGCCGTAGGTTAAGAAAAAATATGTTGGAGATCAAACAGAATGTTTTGCCATGTCCAGACAAAACTCCTATTTTATTTCAATTTAAAGCTCTTTGAAACTGGCCCCTTCATTCGCTCAAAGGAGTACAATTGTGTTCGAAAAGTGTTGTGCACGAAAAGCAAGTAATATGTAGTTGAAGAGACTCTTGATCATTTGCATTTTAAAAAACATTTTAAAAACACTTAAAAAAACATTTTAAAAATATTTAAAAAAACATTTAAAATATAAATAATTTTTTGAGCATCTAATAAAATATATAAGCCCTAAATGTCAAAATAAAGAATCTATGGGCATCTAATAAATTATATAAGCCCTATATATAAAAATAATATATATATATTTATATATATATATATATATATATATGTATATATATATATATATATATATGTATATATATATATATATATATATACATATATATATATATATATATATATACGAAACCATGGTGCGTGTACGTACCAGGAATTCGTGTTTGCGCACTAAAATTATATCTTTATCAAGGTAACAAATATTCTTTATTAGTTACCGTATTATAATAATCTGTATTTTTGACAAAGGTGATAACTATTCTTTATAAGTTACTGAATCATATGTACATCAGTATTTTTTTTTGGTACTATATAATCATTTGCTAGCAATGTACCATATATATGATCTGTATTTTCCATGCATTTTTCTTTGTTTTGGCATTATCTGTTAGGTATGTAATTTTTTTTAAATGTACCTATTTTGAACATTCATCCTTCATCATTTGTTTATGGCTAAAGTTTAAAAAAACAAATATTATATATACCTATATATATATATATATATATATCAGTCACACTCCTTGTAAACATATTTTGAACGTGTCAGTAGAGTTCAATTAATTGAAGGTAGCTGACCGAGCTAATGTAATGTATGTAAAATTACATGTTTAAATCCATGACCTAAAAGGTCAATGTAGAAATTAGGAGCAAGCGTGAGATGCCAATTCAGTCATAAGCAGGATGCGAAACTCAAGACACTGCTATTCAATTGCAATGTAACATTTTTCATGAAGAGTAAACACAAACAAGCCGTGAGAAAGAGTTGTCTCTCAACGGATCTAGGTACCTTCCGGTATTAATGTTGTGTTTACAATATATCATTAAGTGCTGAGATAACTAATTAGACTAACATCAATATGGATATTTTAGTCACTTTCTGGTCAAGCTGTCATACGGAATGATCATCCGACCAAACCATCTATACTCCTGTGATGGAGATGTTAATAACTGTTTTTAAAGAAATAAACTGTTTTAAAGTTAACTTACTTAGACTTATTCAGAAGAAGTAACCTGTTAAGTCTAAACATTACACCACCTTGAAGAGATATTTGATTGGAAAACTAATGTGTGTTTATAACAGTACCACACTAACATATAAATATATCCATATATATATATATATATATATATATATATGTATATATATATACATATATATATATATATATTATTATTACTTGCTAAGCTACAACCCTAGTTGGCAAAAGCAGGATGTTATAAGCTCAGGGGCTCCAATAGGGAAAATATCTCAGTGAGGAATGGAAATAAGAATAAATAAAATATTTTAAGAAGAGCAACAATATCAGAATAAATATCACTTTATAGACTATAAAAACTTTAACAAAACAAGAGGAAGAGAAATAAGATATAAGATAGAACAGTGTGCCCGAGTGTACCCTCAAGCAAAAGAACTCTAACCCAAGATAGTGGAAAACCATGGTACAGAGGCTATGTCACTACCCAAGATTAGAGAACAATGGTTTGATTTTGGAGTGTCCTTCTCCTAGAAGAGCTGCTGACCATAGCTAAAGAGTCTCTTCTACCCTTACCAAGAGGAAAGTAGCCACTTAACATTTACAGTGCAGCAACCTACATATATATATATACATATATATATACATATACATATATATATATATATATATATATATGTGTGTGTGTGTGAGTGTGTGTGTGTGTATGTATGTATATATGTATATATAAATGTTAATCATGTGTAAAAAAACATTTATATGTAAGTGTATGTATGTGTCTGTATATATATACCAGTATGTGTACACGTATGTATATGTCTATGTATATATTATGCATGTTTGTGTATGAATGCCTGTCTCTGTATACGTATGTATATGTCTTTTTATATATATATATATATATATATGTATATATATATATATATATATATGTGTGTGTGTGTGTTTTGCATATACATATAGTTTTGCTTATGTATTTATATAGATAAGGCTACCGTTATTCATATAAATAAACTGTATATAAAGTCAAAAACAAGAATTTACCGGTCACCAGAAATGACCCATTTTGGCAGGTGTCTAATGAGGTTGGATCTTTGTCCAGTAAACACCTGACCTCAGCCCAGGTAGCTGGTATGGGAGTGTCATTGTTCTGTACGCCTCTATATGTATGTTCGTACGTTTCGCCACAAAACACAAGATTTTAAGGATAAAAAATCGTTACTCTACGGCTAGAGCTTATTTATACGATACAAGAATATGGTGCTCAACTTTCCAGAAGAAGGCAAGGCCGAAGATTGCGACATGGCGTTGAAAAAAGCAAAAACTGGGAAAAACCAAACTATGCAGTGATGCTAATAGAATTGGATTGAAGAGGACGGACGCGACGTCAGTCAAGATGGCGGACAGCTATGGCTGCCGTTTGTTTACGTCGCGAGGTACCGTAACAGTAACGTAGGAGGATAACTTTGCAACGGCTCCTCAGTTATCTTGCCACCTTTCCCTCTCGAAGCGTAAACGCTATGTGGGGTGCAGATAGCCATGTGGCGTGTCAAGCATACGTCCCCTGTTGATATACGATATCCTAAAGAGAAACCTTTAGGGTACTCCCGCCAGAAGTTAGAATTCTGTGAAACCTTTGGTTTAATTCTCTGGGAATATCCACTGTAGTCATATATACCCTCAAAAATAGATTTTATGCTTCGCTCAAAATCTGTTTTTTGGTAACAGGCGTGGTAATAACTCTAGTCCTGCTTTTCAGTTACCCACAAGTCCTGCTGTTTGTCTTCTCTCAGAGCAGAGAGAATTCTGGTTTTATGTTTTCAATTTA
>NC_090725.1:170556995-170561995 GCF_036898095.1 Palaemon carinicauda
AAGGACCACTGAATACTTCTCGTAACGTATGTGAAAGAAAATCTTCTAGGGATTTCATATAGTTTTTTTCATTTAATGATGATGATTCTAGATTTAGATTTACTGTTTTCATCCTTTCAGCCAAAGGAATTACATGAAGCGCTGGTTGAATGATCTGGGTGGAAATGATGGCTTCAATACATGTCAATTTTAACAACTGGTTCTTTAGTAAGAAAAGAAGCACTCTCCAAGCTACCGGATGGATGCGATTCATCTCCAAATGAACCTTTACACCTGGAATAGAGAAAGTATTTAATCACGGAAATAATTTATAATTCAAATGCTTTGTAATTTGCTATCAAGAAGGAAGCAACTTGATTTAAAGTTGATATTCAATTGAAATAAGCCAACAAGGCATTCACTTTAATAGCTACGACCCCAGAACAGTTATAATTAAGAATAAGTATAGACTTGAATCTACCTAAACAAGTGTATATTTGAATCAATATAATTTTCATTGTCTGTCTGTGTATATTTTTTCCACGCTTATTTTAGTTATTCCTGTTATTCCTTTTTTTCATTATTCATCCGTTATTCCCCGAGTATTGCTCACCACAATTTTCTTTTGAATTGCACTTTGTTCCTTTCCAATACCCTCACTGACTTCGATGTTTGCAATATGCCCTACAGCGATGAGGTGAAATGACTTCTTCCCATCTATTGTCTAGCACTTTAAAAAGTGACCTTGATAACCCTCAGGATATGGCATGTGCAATGGAGATAACATCATGAAGGACCCCACTTGTTAGACGTCCTCATGTCACAGGTCCCTTCAGGTGATTTCCAACAAAATATGCTACCTATAATGCACAAACTGCTCCGAGGGTCTAACGGAAGAGGTGTTGCTGGTGTGCGTCAAATGGGACTCAGAAGCATACCACTTGCTTAACCACTATCTGTTAGGTGCATCTGTGCAAGGAGACCTATTTCTGTAAGTATCACTGTAGTAGGTGTCATACATAAGTATACTGCGGTATTGTGAATGTTTAACCAGCTTTTTATGTGTACACATATTTGCAATGAAAACCACAAATGCTTAGAGAAAAATAATTTGCATTAACATCCTGACTTCAGAAGAGTTCATGACTGAATTTGTCAGCAATAGTTGATGCTGTCCAATGTTGATTTTCATATTCTTTCTAAAATGAAATCTATGGTAATGTAGGGGAAACTGCTTAGCTCAACAGTAGACTTATTGTATAGTTCAGTGGGAGAAGGAGGACCTTTTTTTCAGTATGTTAAACACCCATGTAATATATATATATATATATATATATGTATACATACATATATGTATATATACATATATATATATATATATATATCGATCTATCTATCTATCTATGTATACTTTTATATACTGTATATATGTGTATATGTATGTATGTATATATATATATATATATATACATATATTTACATATATATATATATATATATATATAAATATATATATCTATCTATCTATCGATCTATCTATCTATCTATATATACTTTTATATATACTGTATATATGTGTATATGTATGTATATATATATATAATATATATATATATATATATATATAAATATATATATATATATATATATATGTATATATATAAATATATATATATATATATATATATAGATATATATATATATATCTATATATATATATATATATATATAGATATATATATATATATCTATATATATATAAATATATATATATATATATATATATAAATATAATATATATATATATAAGTATAAATATGTATATATATATATATATATAAATATAAACATATATATATATATATATATATAATATATATATATATATATATATATATATATATATATATATATATATATATTTATATATATATACACATATATATATATATATATTATATACACACATATATATATATATATATACATATATACGTAATGTACACTTTTTTTTCTCGAGTAAAGCATATTTCTATGAATAAAGCAATATGCTTCATAGCGGTCTATTTGGTTGAATATATACAAAACCTTATTATCTTTTGTCAGTTTATTAGGAAAGAGTTGAAGGAATAGTAGTGGAAGTTCATGTTTTGCTTTATCTAGTGAATTATCTCATAGTACAATTTCTTGAGATCAACTCTCTAATCAGCATTTGGTGTTTTAAAAGGGAAGTATGTGGAAGAGCGGGATACCAAATAAATGGTTCTCAGAAAAAGATGCAACTAGAGATTTTGACGAGAATGAAGTCTTATGTCGATACAGTGAAGCCATTGTTTGTAATAAAAACTAACTCTGTGAAAAGTTTTAAAATGCAATATGCTTCTGCATAAACCTAGAAAATGTTTGATAGAAATAATCGAAAGAGATTTTATAGATGGTATTCAGATTGATTGGTATAGAAAATAGTATGTTGTTGAGTAGGAGAGGAGCACGTGCGAAAACAAGTAGGTAGGAGAGTGACTGAGGTTGTTTAAAATTTTTTTGCATGGTATGATGTGAGGGGTACGAGAGAAGACAGTGGATATTTGTACAAAGCTGTGGGATAAAGATATTAGAAGTATATGAACTTTGTAGTATGGTTAATGTTTTAAAATGGTACCATAGAAGCTACTACCAGAGTTTAAGATTACTTGTAAGAGGAGAAAGTTGAAAAAGGTAAATTGAAACCAAGAGATATATAAATTAATGTTAATAAGAAAAATGAAATAGTAAAAGCGGTAAATGTAATGAAGGATAGTATAATGAGAGAAAAAAAGTTCATATGATAGGTGGAGAAAGATAGATAGCATGGTATTTAGAAAAAAACGTTTAAGAAACTTGAACAGTCTGTGGAGGCAAAGCCATAAAGGAATGCAGGGAATGTTGGACCAGCTTTTGGATTTTGTAAGTGAGCCATGAAGGCCATTTGTGAGTGAATTAAAAACAGGTTGATGATGCTAATGAGTCAGATTGTTTGCGTGGTAGTCCTTCATATGATTCAAGAAGAATTTACCTGGTAAGAAGCATGGGGATGAAAAAATGTAGATTAAATTATTAGTTTAGCTAAGATGAAAGTCTCTCAGATAATTTTGAGGAAAATATTATATTAGTGAGAAGCTTTTGGGATTAGGAATCAATAGAAGGAAAGAAGAGAGAACTACCATGAAAGAGTAGGAAAGCATAGTGCAAAACCCTCACTGGAAAGGAAAAACATCTATATGCATTAAGTAAAAGTATGTAGGCAAAATTGGCATGAGTAGTGCAATGTTTGTGAGGGTTGAGGATTGATAAGAGGGATTTTAACATGCGCTTGACGAACTTGCTTAATAGGTGTGTGAAGGGAAAATAGTGTGGAGTTTAATGCACAGAGAGGTTCCTCCTCTATTCAGAAGTCATGGTGAAGATGGGTTGATTTCCATTCTAAGTACAAAAATACCTGAATTCGACAGGTATAAGTACAGAAGAATTGTCATTGACTTTTATCTTTCTTCGTGGCCAAGTGGCTTAGTCACTGTCTATACAAGCTTGCCGACCAGGGTTCGATTCCCGGTCGGAGCCAAGCTCTTGTCTTTGTGTGATTTCGCCTGGGGCTCTGATCCCGAGGTCGTTAAGAGAATCCAGACATTAATGTATCAAAAATATATATGGCTTATTTGAATATGAAAAACACGTAAAAATGTGCAAAATTTATCATTAATTGAATGCCAAGTAACAAACTACCAATTAGCTACGATGGTGAAGATGGGTTGATTTCAATTCTAAGTACAAAAATACCTGAATTCGACAGGTATAAGTACAGAAGAATTGTCATTGACTTTTATCTTTCTTCGTGGCCAAGTGGCTTAGTCACTGTCTATACAAGCTTGCCGACCAGGGTTCGATTCCCGGCCGGAGCCAAGCTCTTGTCTTTGTGTGATTTCGCCTGGGGCTCTGATCCCGAGGTCGTTAAGAGAATCCAGACATTAATGTATCAAAAATATATATGGCTTATTTGAATATGAAAAACACGTAAAAATGTGCAAAATTTATCATTAATTGAATGCCAAGTAACAAACTACCAATTAGCTACGATGGTGAAGATGGGTTGATTTCAATTCTAAGTACAAAAATACCTGAATTCGACAGGTATAAGTACAGAAGAATTGTCATTGACTTTTATCTTTCTTCGTGGCCAAGTGGCTTAGTCACTGTCTATACAAGCTTGCCGACCAGGGTTCGATTCCCGGCCGGAGCCAAGCTCTTGTCTTTGTGTGATTTCGCCTGGGGCTCTGATCCCGAGGTCGTTAAGAGAATCCAGACATTAATGTATCAAAAATATATATGGCTTATTTGAATATATATATATATATATATACACACACACATATATATGAGAGTTAACATGTGTAAACTTTATCTATCTATCTATCTATCTATCTATATCTATCTATCTATCTATCTATCTATATATATATATATTTATATATATATATATATATATATGTGTGTGTGTGTATATATATATATATATATATACATATATATATATGTGTGTATATATATATATATATATATATTTGTGTATATATGTATATATATATATATATATGTGTGTGTGTGTGTGTGTGTTACGCATAATGTGGATAATTGCCTAATGTGAACATTAGATACAAAAATTGCCTAATCTCCATATTAGGCAATTGTTTGCCCATTGTTGACAATATGCAAATTACTTGCTTAATATCCACTTCATGTATGATTTTCAGATGAGGCAAGGGTATTTTGCCTAATATGAATTGAGTGACGAACCACTGTAACTGGAGTGTTGTCTAAATGTAGTTAGAAACTTTGGGTCTGTCACTGAGTTGTTGTGGACACAGCAAACGAGGAGCCAGGCAGAACTAACCGGGATCTCGTGCCAGTGAGTGAGTGGTGACACACAGCTTGAATTGTGGCGATTGAACTTACTTCCTGACTTCACATTCGGTGATATTACTGGGCTG
>NC_090725.1:170569495-170574495 GCF_036898095.1 Palaemon carinicauda
AACTCATGTTCAATTCAAAGTCGGTAAACGCATGTTTGCCGATACATTTGTTGTTGTACAAAACATTGATATGTATCCAGCTGTAATTATAGGATACCCATCTATGGGAAATCAAAACATTATCTTAGCCCCTGCCAAGCACGGCGTGTATATCAAAGGGAAATTCTATAAGTGTTCTGATACCTTAAAATCAGTTTTGGATAAAAAGGAGATGACAAATGTAACCGTAACGTACGTTTTAGAACCCATAACTTGTGTCACTAATAAAGAAATAATATACGCGACCCAGCAGAATTCTCGTTCACCCGTAATATCATCTTGCACGCAATCTATCGAGCCAAACGTACCTTCGAAATTTAATAGTGCAAATAAAGAAAACATTACTGGGATCTGAAATATTAATCCTTTCCGAAACTTTGAAAACTAATGGATTGTCTGTCACACAAGCTATTTATACAGTAGGCTCACATCAGCAATGTAATATTGAAGTCTGTAATCATTTAAATAACACTTCAGTAATTCACAAAAATCAACATATCTTGGATGTAGAAGTTTATAAACATCGTATTCTTACCGTTGCTGAAACAAATCACGCTCAGTCAGTTACGGATGAATCCCTTTTGCAATCTATTAAAAATAAAATCAATAAAGACATTCAAGACGAAGAAATTCAGCAGAAAATTTTTGGACTTTTAACTAAATATCATGATGTTTTTTCCACTACGGATGGATCCTTAGGAAAAACAGATGTGATCGAGCATCATATAAGGTTAAAGGACAAGCAGAAAATTATCTATGTACCCTCGTACAGACTCCCTATGAAATTCCAGAATGAAATAAATGATGAAGTAGGTAAAATGCTAGAAGAAGGAGTCATTAGGAAATCAAACAGCCCTTATAATTTTCCATTATTAGTTGTACCGAAAAAAGATCGAACATGGCGTATCTGCGTAGACCTACGTCGTCTAAACGAGGAGACGATCCCTGATCGATTCCCAGTGCCATGTACTGACGATATTTTGTCTTTGTTAGGTCAGAATAAATATTTTACCAGTTTGGAGTTACTTAAAGGTTTTCACCAGATATCATTAGAAGAAGATAGTATCCCATACACAGCCTTCAGCACAGCTAGGGGACATTATGAATTTTTACGGATGCCTTTTGGTTTACGTTGTGCTCCCATAACATTTACAAGAATGATTAATATAGTGTTTGGAGACTTGTTAGGGGATATATTGCATGCCTATATGGATGATCTTGTAATCTTTTCCAACACCTTAGAAGAACATCTACGTAAGTTAGAACTAGTACTACAGAGATTAAGACAACATAACTTAAGGGTAAAGATTAGTAAGTGTGAATTTTTCAAAACAGAATTAGTATATTTGGGTTTCATGGTGTCAAACCAAGGTCTTAAAGTAGTCCATGATAAGGTGTCGGCTATACGTAATTTTCCCATACCTACTAATGTCAAGGGAATACAGCAATTTCTGGGTTGTAGTGGATAATACAGGCGTTTTATACGCAACTATTCAATAATAGCCGCTCCTTTAACTGATCTTACGAAGAAGGGCGTAGATTTCATATGGTCTGAGCATCATCAACAGGCGTTTAATACCTTGAAAGATGAACTGTGTAGTTCTATCTTAAAATTTCTTGACTTCGGTAAGGAATTCTTCATTGCAACAGACGCCTCAGACTCATGAGTAGGAGGGGTATTGCTTCAGCAATATGATAAACAATTTTTCCCGATAGCTTTTTATTCTCGAAAACTGAGAACTTCCGAAAGTAAGTATGCAGTAATAGACAAGGAAGGGCTAGCTATTGTTAATTCACTAGTGCATTTTAAGTTCATAATTTACGGTTATCCCGTTAAGGTTCTTACTCACCATAAACCACTAACCGAGTTCTTTAAAGGCTTCAACCACAGCCCTAAACGAACTCGGTGGCATTTGATCATTCAAGATTTTGGCGCAAGAATCGGGTATTTACCTGGGAAAGCAAATATCATTGCGGAAGCATTATCACGCAACCCCGTGTCATCTTGTACGGAGCCTTTAGCTGAATTAATAGATATATCAACATCCATGCCTATTGTTAAAACGATATCTGAACAAGAAGATTTAGGCTGGAGCGCTGAATTATTACAGACTGAGCAAAGAAAAGATCAGAAAATAGAAAAAATTATAAATGCTTTGAAAGGCAATCATAAGGAAAAGGGATATATAAAGTATAAGCAGCAAAATTATATAATCAAAGATAATATTCTGTGTAGGGCTGTGACAAGGAAAACCCGCAATACACCACATGTAACTAACGACCAGGTAGTAGTACCAATCTCACTTATTTCCACTGTCCTGAATTGGTTGCATGCAAATCCATTACATGGACAACCGGGGTTCTCATTAATGTCACAGAAAGCCAAATCATTGTTTTATTGGCATACGATGCTTACAGATATAAAAAGACACATAGCTAATTGTCGAACATGTCAGGAAAACAAAGGGCATACGAAAACAACTGTCAGCCTAGGGGCTTATCCCGTGCCCAATCAACCCTTTGAAAGAATACATTTAGATTTGTTAACAGGATTTTACGAGTCAGACAGAGGAAATAAGCACCTCTTAGTAATTGTAGATGCTTTAACTCGATATACAGAACTAATAGCGCTTAAAACTAAAACTGTGATTGAATGCGCTAGGAAGTTTTACGAGTGTAACATTTGTAAACATGGAATTCCACACATGATAATCTCAGACTCGGGTGGTGAATTTAATAATCACTTTCTTACCTCATTGTGTGAATTCCTTAGCATAAATACCATGATATATCACCCAGAGTCGAATGGGCTAGTGGAAAGAGCAAATAGGAAGGTTTTAAATATATTAAGAGTAACACTAGGGGGATCAGACCCCAACTGGGATATTGCAATACCTGCGGCACTGAGTACTCTGAATCATTCATATCATATAACAATTAAAATGTCACTGCATGAAGCATTGTATGGTACCCCAGTTAGAACGCCTTTCCATGTATTAACGCCTACAACTAATCTATCAAATCCTTTAAAAGAATGTATAAATGCAAACAAAAGTCGATATGATATCCTTCGAAAGAATTTAGAAGAATCACAAATCATAATGAAAAGGAATCATGATAAAATAGCGAAGCCAACTAAAACATATACCGTGGGTGATAATATATATATATATATATATATATATATATACAGGTAAATGTACGTAAAGGACTCAATTATAAACTAACACCTAAGTTTGAAGGCCCATTTAACATTTTGGAAACATTAACGGCCAATAGGTTTAGAGTTCAAAACGTATCCCAACCCACGGATGAGAGAATAGTACCATTGTCTCACATAAGAAAAAAAAAAAAGCGAGGGAAAGAAGTGAGGGAAAAATTTTTATTTGTGTGATTAAAAGTTTTCTTCTTAATACAGGAATAATTACATATATTTTTCTCGTTACAGGTTTCCAAGATGAATTTTTTATTTGTTGGGAGTGATATTGTTCGCTCAGACATTTTTCTCATGTGGGACGAGCTCTAAAACTAAAAGTATAGATTTTAAATATGGCACTATAGTTGAAAGACAAGAAGACGTTTTTATTACATCGAGCAACGTAGTTGTAGAAGTGCATATGCAAGCAATTTTTCTTCCAGGGAATGATGTCACTAGCTTAAAAACCGCCATTTCAAGGTTTGCTGTCTCATTAGATGAGTTGCATAAAAGACATTTTCATTTGACTACAGAAAGTTCGCTCGGATCGACACTAAAAGTTGCAGAGATGCTATCTGATGACTTGCAAAATAAGACTTACGAGACAGAATCTTTGGCTCGTGAACTTTTGATGTGGACTGTAGGGCACGAACATAAAGAAAGACGAAACCCGTTTATTTTTGCTGCATTAAACATCTTTGGGTCTATTGCAAGTTTAGGTTTAGGAATTTCCAATCGTCTTAAGATTAGTAATCAAAATAAGAAAATTGAGTTATTGACTCATGAAGATGAATTGATTATGTCAGAACTAAGGAATCAGTTAGCTTCAATCAATCAAATTATGGATTTAGTAAATGAACATTCAAGTAATATCAGTCAGATTATGGAAGTACAGGATTTGTTGGCAACGTTAACATATTATGATTCAAAGATAGAACACATACATAACAGAATTGCACATTTCATTGAGAAATCCAAGGATTATGTAGAAGCTATCACGTTAGCAACTAAAGGTGTACTATCGCCCCATTTGTTGCCTATAAAATACTTAAAGTTAGTTCTGGAGAGCGGACGGGATAAACTAGGCTATGTTCCTTTGTTAGGCGAACGTAGGTTAGAATTTTATTACAGCCTAATTACAGTAAGCGTTGAAAATAACAAGATTATGATTACAATTCCCTTTGATTCTTCTGATGCCTGGCAATCTTACAGGATATCACCATTTCCGACTTTCATGACGAATCACTCAAATCCAGTAATATCCAGTTTGACAGGACACGTATTGATTTCCCCAGACAAGGAAACATATACAGTCATTAAAGACTTAAATCAATTAACTCACTGTTCAGACGCAATGGATAGAAAAATATGTACAGCCGACTCATTTGAATTCCATAAAAAAACTTAATGGATTCATGCGAGTTAGGTATAGTGCTAGACGGTGCTCTCTCCCATACACATGAAAATTGTCTGGATAAGCTTTATCCCTTTGACAATAATGAGTTCAATTACAGACTGAACAATGGCTCATGGATACGATACGACAAGGACGGCTTCAATGTATCATGCCCGTACGGATCCACGTCCTATGCAAAAATCTTTGTTGCAGCAGATGGTTGTATCGGGACTTCCCCTAATTCCATGGTGACCGGGATAAGGACTATCATCAGAGAACGAGCCTACTTCGCGAACTTCACGTGGACGTCTACAATGCCATCACTACCTCTCCCATACAACAAACAGGTAGCCAAGCGGTTGATGAAAT
>NC_090725.1:170584495-170594495 GCF_036898095.1 Palaemon carinicauda
AGCCTGTTTGTCTATAGCTTCAAACTGTCTTGTATCTGAACTGTACCTGATAGTTATAGCTAGGTTAAATCATGAAACTTTCTTTTTTTACTACTTGTTTGTATAAATACTGAAATTTTAATCTTTACAAAATAGATATCACCCATTTTTTATCTAAAATTTATTTCAAAGAATTTACATTTTTTATGATAAAAATAATTATCAAACATCCAGAAAGCCATCATATCAGTTTTATTCCAATCCACTAATAATTAGATAAATAAATAACACCTTGAAATTTACATACCCATTCTCCATTTCAAGTGGTAGATTGGGCTGTAAGAGTTGTTGCGATCTGCGGCCAATTTGTTGACATACCCGAAAGGTAAGTTGGCATATCTCTATATATTCTTGTTCTGTATAGAATTCGTGATATTTTGGTATATTTTAATGCATAAATATCATATTTTATAGGAGATGCAATGATTTTCATGAGAAATTTACATTGTGAAACTAGGCCGTCAAAAAATTACGTTTAGATTTCGCCCCTGATATAACAGTAAATTACATCTTAGTGCACATTTTATTATGTATTTCTGTTCTAGGATAATATGAGTTTATTCTATAAATAAATTAGCCTCTTCCTATTTCATTTAGGTACCAGAAAAAATTTGTGAAACTTGGACTAGTTTTTTGGGCAAAAAAAATTACCTTTTTTTTTTCATTTCAGATCTTGACTTCTATGGGTCCAACTCATTTCCAGCTATTACACGCTGTTGCTTTGCCATCTAAGAAGGTGTCCCTAAAGGGATTTATGTGTATATGTATATTTCTATTTTTTTGTGAATATTTATGTCGTCTTCTTTTTTTGTATACTTAAATTTTTAATATATTTTCAATAAATAGTTATTTTGTAGATGGGTATCATTTATATCTTCAGTAGTTTTTAGCATTTTTTGAAGTATTTTTAGCAAGTCAAACAATACAGATTGATGCATAACTAAATTTTTCCTGAATTTTTTTTGGAGTTGGGGTCGTGCTTGACCCCTAAATACCTAAATAGGGGTGTCCAAGAACGATACCTGTCCAGGGTTAAGTTGCCAAGTGATCAGCGCCCCATTACGTGATTTATTTTGCAAAGGTGACTTGACGTCTCGACAAGCGAGATGGATTGGAAGATTGTTCGAGTTTAACATAAAGGGGTTTGACCACATAGAAAGTAAAGCTATTAGCCCTGGGTAAGTTAACAGGCCCCAAATTTGGAACCAGGCGCAGGCGCAAGGGCAATTTTTCCCAGGTTTCATCCTGTTGCTTTGTCTGTGGCGTCGTTCTCGAGATGCGCCGCATAAGACTTTGTTATGATACAACAGGGGTAGGAAGCACAAGTCGGAGCTTCAGATACTCGCAGAGATGTAGCTCTTCAAATTTTTTTTGTCTCAATTTGGGTACCACACTACTAAACTGTATTGAAATTTCATTATGCTTTTACATTTCGCTAAATATCTCAGAGTGATATTGATGGAAGTTAACGAGTTTTTCACTGAATATTCGTGAATAGTGTCGCTATGCAGTGATGTTGCCATCTTTGTGCTAGGCTACCTGATGTTCAAGTATATAGGGAGAAAACTAGAAAAAAAAAATTCAACTTTTCAGGTTGGCAAAATGCAGAAGAAATTCACTTCTGAGAAAAGACTCGACAAGAATTTGGAATCTCTTGGTGATTTTAATAATATTGAGTGTGCTGATGACACATGTTTTTATCAGAAGTATTGTGACGTGCCCCAGGTAGACACCATCGACCAGGGAACTGTAAGAAATTTTTCCCACTCAGCACTCTCCTATTCGACCCCATCTAGCACCTCTTCAGAAAGTGAGCCTCCATTTCACCTTTCTTCTCATTTTCAAAGCAAGAGGAGGATACAATTCCCTATGAAGAAGGTTAAGATGCCTGTACCATGCGACAATGGTGACGACAACGATGTAGATGACCCTCCCATGAACTTGACCCCCTTCAGGAGCCCGTCAGGGAAGTTCCCCATCTCCACAAGTGTGCCATCAATCAGTGCTACTAGAGTGTTTTTCGAGTGCCACCCCAGTGTATTTTTCAAGTGCCACCCCAGTGCCTTTTTCAAGTGCTATCCCACTGCCTTCAACAAGTGCCATGCCAGTGCCTTCAACGACTGCCACCCAAGTACCTTCATCGAGTGCCATGACAGTGCCCATTTTCACCCCTGTCACAGATTTGGTGTCTTCAGCCTAGGACCTTGAAAATTGTCATGAACGCTGCCATACCATTCAACTTTATTATGCAGTTCGCCAAAGTTACTTATGTATAATGTATTTTTTTTCTACAGATTATTTTCTATATATTTATACTTTTATATACTTATTTTTCTAAATTTTCCAAATTAAATATTCAAAATGATTAGTTTCTAATTTACTCCTAACATAATATTGAGGAATGAATATTGTTAAATAAGAAACTTAAGGATTTGAAATATATTTATTGATAAGGAAGTTATATGGTCCGAAATTTGAGGTCTCATTTATGGTACCACATTGGTAATGGCGTACCCGCTTTGGAACTTAACCAACCCAGGGTTAAGTAGCTGATGCCCTCTCTAGAGGTGCAGTAATAGGAGTAACAACTAGGGCACTATAGAGGAACGAAGAACGAAACCAAAATATTGAAGGCCATCATTAAAATCGAAAACGGGATGTGAATTCAAGCGAAGAGCAATCAAAAATTGAATTCTGCGAGAGAGAGAGAGAGAGAGAGAGAGAGAGAGAGAGAGAGAGAGAGAGAGAGAGAGAGAGAGAGAGAGAGAGAGAGAGAAAAGTGGATATGTGGGGGTGGCCAAGGACATGACCAGGGTTGTCCAGAATGAGTACCCTGATGATGCAGGTGTGATTGACTTGAGAGGTTGGGACATAAAGGAAGTCAGAGAGGGACAGAAAAAAGAGGAATAGATGGAAAGAGTGTGAGCAGTGGTTAAAGGGGAATCGGAGAGTTATCCATCATTTCTGAATGTGCCTAGTAAGGATATTTTATAGAGAATGATATCTTATATTGTGCTTACGAGAAGAGGGGAGGGGAATTATGTACACGGGTAGCTCTTCCTCCCTCTTTATTTAATCGACCCATCCACATTGTGCATGCAGATCCGTATGCAGGGTATTTAGGGACTGATAGAACATTAAGGAGAGTACAAGCATCCTTCTTTTGGTTAGGAATGAAAATATCTATAGACAACTAAAATGTTGTCATGCTTGTAACTGTTTCAAAGAACATAGAAACACTGTACTGGAAGCCAGAATGGGGCTTGTAATTCCTAATAAATTTTATAGGGTGCATATGGATATCGTAGGACCATTTCCTACTGGTATAACACAACACAAGTATATATGTATATTTGTAGATGCGTTTACTCGTTCAGTCATACTTTCGCAATGTTGGATAAATCAGCAAATCCATTAGCCCAGGTGCTCTGCTCTTTCATTGCTAGGTTTGGTTGCCCGAAAATTTTGATAAGTGATAATGGTGTCGAGTTTATAAAGGTGGTGAAATCGGTCACGAACTTGATGAAAATTGAACACTTTTCAGTTACTGCATATAGGCCTTCAGTTAATGGCTTTGTGGAATCGCGTAATAGGGAAGTAGAGTGAATTTTACGTTACTTAGTGGCTGATGATCCCTTTCATTGGCAGGCTATGCTTCCTATGGCTGAGCTAGCTTTGAACATTGCTTATATTGCCTCGCTCAGGGACATACCTTTCTTTTTAGTATATGGACAGGATCCTGTGTTACCATATACGGTCCTAATTAATTCACAACAGTAGCCAAATTATTCAACTGAGCAATACCGTCTCTATTTACCGAGTCTCTTAAGGAGAGTAATGAACAGCACTGAAAGGTTTTTGAACAGAGCTAATGAAAAACAAAGCTCAAAGTAAGATGGTCAGTTCAAAACCGCACCGGTAAAAGTCTTTGTGCTTGATCGTGTATATTTGAACTGATTACAACCTTGGAAACACAAACTGGAGCCAGCGTATTTGTGTCTGTACCGAGTAAAGATGGTTAAATCTAACAGAGAAGTGATAAAAAGCATTATTAATTGCAAAGTGTCTGAACATCATCAGGCACACACGTATGTGGTGCTGGAAGAGGTAGTTTTCAAAAGTGGCAATCAGAGTGTACCTCCTTACAGCTGCATACGTGCCATCACTCGAGTTGATGAGTAGAATTTTTTCTTTCTTTGCTCTTCTTGTTTTTTCAACACACCTCATTTCTTCTTTTGACGTGTTCTAAATTAACTTGATGATAACAACGTGTTCTTATGTTGGTTCTTCGTGTATAAGTAAAGTGTTGTGATAAATTTGCTGATTGTAGCAATATGTTTGATATACTGCCGAGTGAACCTAGAAACAAACAGAGAGAGGTTAAATAAGTCAGGCGAATGCTGCATTAATTATGTATTATATGATTCCGAAGGATAAGTGGCTACGGTATTATAAGTTTAGCCTCGAGGAAAGGCAATGTTAGAGTATGTGTAGATGTAAATACCTTATACCTACAGTTATAAGAGAAGGGCGGCAAGATAAATGATTTTCTCGCGAAAACGGCTAACGACCACCAATTGATATTTGCTAGCGCAAGTGTAGTAGTGATTTTAAAAATGGCGAAATGATGGTAGTCAGTTGTGTTGCGAAATTGTGCTGTAAACCCGAACAAATAAAGGGTTTCAATCGATCGAAGTGTTTTTGAGAGACTTTGAGGTAGCCTCATTGGGTGGTCAGAGAGAGAAAAAGCAATTCAAGTGATTAGGTTGCTGAAAGATGCTCCAGCAATGGAGGTAATATGTTGGCCACAAGACAGTTTAAGAAGTTATCCTGAAATAAAACGACATTTAATATAGAAAAATGACTTACCATATGCGAGAAAAGGAGACATGTAAGAAAATTACAAACCCAAAATTCGAAAGGGTGAGACAGTTCTAAGTTTTGCAACTCGTATTTTTCGAGATTTTGATAAAAAAGCAATTGCCCATAAACATATTCGCAGATTAGTAAACCGGTATTTATGTGGTTATTTGTTCGATGACAATCGCTCGTTAGCAGCGTGGTGATAGCGATACAAAACATTCCAGACAGTTTGCCAGAGGAAAAAATGACTGAGAATAACTGACCTGATTCCAAAAAGGTGGCAGCCATTAGACATATATATGTTAGGAAAATGTAGGAATTAATATTAAGGGGGCAGATTACGCAGTTCTGTTTAGTTTATTATGGGAGGAATTGCAAAAGATGACAGAAAATTTTAATGCAGAAAACAGAAATATAGGACTGGAAATGAATATGAATAAAACTAGGATAATGTTCAATGGAAATACAGCAACAGCAAATAAGGATTACAGATCAACCTCTGGAGATTGTTAATGAATATACATGCTTAGAACAGACAGTAAGTGTTTCCCCAGGACATGATAAAATTAAAAGAATAATAAGCATTAGATTAAGAGCTTTTAGTAAACAAAATGCTATTATGAAACGTAAAATTTCACTTTCTCTAAAAGGAAAAGTATTGAAGTAGATGGTTGCACAGTATTAACTAATGCATCAGAAGCTTAGGACCTTAGAAAAGTGTTAAAACATAAGCTAGTTACAAGTTAAAGAGCTAATGAAAGAACAATGATGGAAATAACAATTAGAGACAGGAAAAGAGCAACATAGATACGAGAGCAAACTAAAGTACAAGATATTCTAACAATATGTAAATAAAAGAAATGGACATGGACAGGATATATAATGAGAGTGAAAGATGGTAGATGGATATTAAGAATGAAATAATGGGACCCTGAAAAAAAAGAAAAAAAAAGAAAAAAGAAAAAAAAAAACATGGTAAAGAAGTGAAGATGATGGATTCCTGACTAAGAAAATTTACGTGGGTGTAATGGCATTGAAAGACCGTAAACAAATGTAAGTACTAGGGCAGGTTTTAGGCCTTTGTTCTGCAATGGACTAGTATTGGCTGATGATGGTGAAATATACTACTACTATTACTCTACTATTCCATTGGGCTTTTGGCCACCCGTTGACCCACTACCGCTCTCGAAAAACATCCGTGACGGGTCAAGAGTAGGTTGTGACTCAAAGGCGAGATGAAAGCAACTGAGTACTTTATTATAGACACATCGAGTATATATACACACTAGGTCCTGGAAAGAAGGTCCTAAAATACAACATGCTATTTCTTGTCCAACCAGCAACCGGTTCTGTTAACAGTTAACAATGAGAAATAGGCAGACAGGATGATGCAAATTGCTGTCAGTGCGAGGGGAGAGCAAAGATACAAAGGATAATATATACAAAAAAGAGAAATATCGTTACTATGTACGATCGTGTGACGCACGGGTGGTACATGGTTCCTTCCCTAAAAATGACATACTGTACATGTTAAATAGGGCACCCTAATCTAGAGAGGTGAATTCTAAGCGGGTCATCTGACAGGAGATAACCAGGTTTTAGATGATCAATAGAGACACAGTCTTCTTTGCCACGAATGTTTAGTAGGAATGCTTTCGGATTGCGTCAGATCACAAGGAAAGGGACCGTGTAAGGGGGCTTTAGTGGGGGCTAGCCAGTGTCGTTGTGTAGGTAGACGAGTGTTGCAGAGTGCAAGTCTGTCGGTATGTGATGCTTCGCTGGTGGCTTGTAAGTCTGGCAGCATGGAGTAAATTATCCCACGAATTGACGTATGTGCTGGAGATCATCGGATGAGGTTGCAAAAGAAAAGAATTTGACATGGCCAACCAACAAGTAGCCATACACCATTTCAGCTGCCGAGACGTTCAAGGCATCTTTAGGAGTGGTCCTTAGTCCCAGGAGGACCCAGGGAAGCTGAGTAAACCAGTTGGAGTTTTTGCAGCGGGACATCAATGCTGCTTTGAGGGTGCGATGAAAACGTTCAACCATTCCATTGGCAGCGGGGTTGTAGGCAGTTGTCTGATGTAGGGTGATGCCCAGGAGGTTCGCTAATGATGTCCACTATTGAGAGGTGAAAGTGGTACCCCTGTCAGAAGTAATATGCTCAGGGATACCAAATCTTGCAATCCATCTTGAGAGTAAGGCAGATGTACATGAGGCAGATGTTGCAGCTTCCATGGGAATGGCTTCAGGCCAACGAGTGGAGCAGTCGATGATGGTAAACAGGCAACAATGTCCTTGTGATGTGGGTAGGAGGTCTACAACGTCGACGTGAATGTAGGCGAAAAACGCTGAATCCGTGTGTCGATATACTTTGGAAGTTTGGCAAGAATTACAGGCGCGGACCCAATCCTTAGCATCCTTAGTAATGCCGTGCCAAATGAACTTCGTCTTCAGCAGCTGTGTAGTAGAACGGAGCGAGGGATATGAAAAGTCGTGAATGAAATCAAACACCGGTCAGTGCAGAGCTGCAGGAATCTACGGTCGCGGTCTACCAGTACTGACGTCACAGAGGAGGGTGTTGCCGGAGTCATTGAGGGGGAAGTCTTCCCAACGGAGGGATGTGCAGGATGTCCTACATGCTTGACACTCTGGATCCTGTCATAGGGCTTCAGCCAAGGAGTTGTAATCCAATCCCAGTTGAACGGCGGCCGTGTTTCTTGACAGGGCATTGGTAATGGGATTCATTTTCCCAGGGACGTGTTGAAGGATGCAGTTGTATTCAGCCACGGCGGAGAGATGTTGGCGTTGACGGGCGGACCAGGCGTCAGACTGTCGAGTGAAGGCGTGCACCAGAGGCATGTGATCTGTGCGAATGACGAAGGGTGTACCTTCTAAGAAATGGCGAAAGTGACGGATAGCCAAGTGCACCGCCAGCAATTCGTGATCGAAGGTAGAATAACCCGATTCTGCCCTGGACAGTTTTCTGCTGAAGAAGGCCAATGGGCAGGGCAAGCTGTTGATCCCCCTCTTCAAGTAATGCACCAATAGTGACGTCGCTGGCATCGGTGGAGAGAAGGAGAGGGGCATGTGGGACGGGAAAAGTGAGGGCAGCAGCGGTTGATAGGGCATTCTTTGCGTTGCAAAAGGCCTTTTCTTGAAGGGGGCCCCACTTCAGGTATCTTGGCTTGCCATTGAGGAAGGCATAGGGGGAGCAAGAGTGGTGGCAATGGCTGATAGAAAACGGTGATAATAGTTGATCATGCCCAAGAATTCCTGTAGTGCTTAGATGGTCGAGGGCGTGGGGAAGTTCTGAACGGCCGCTACCTTCTCTGGGAGAGGATGGACTCCTTCAGGAGTGATGCGGTGCTCTAAGAACGACACTTAGTTGGCGGTAAGGATACACTCCCTGTACCGAACTACAAGGCCATTTTGTTGCAGGCCGTCAAGCACGATGCGCAGGTGACGAAGGTTTTCCTCTTTTGAGGAAGAGAACACAAGTATGTCATCCACGTAACATACACAGAAGGGGAGGCCCCATAAGATGCTATCCATGAGACATTGAAAAGTGGCCACACCATTACAAAGCCCAAAACAAGAGTAATTGAAGGTGTATGTACCGAAGGGAGTGGTGATGGCGGTCTTGGGGATGTCTTCTGGGTTCATAGGCACCTGATAATACCCCTTCAGGAAGTCGATCGTGGAGAAAACCTTCGCTTTGTGCAGGTAGGAGGTCATGTCGGCAATGTTTGGGAGGGGTAGTGATCCGGTTCTGTTTGCTTGTTCAGACCCCTGTAATCCTCACACGGACCTAGGGAGCCGTCTTTCTTCAGGACGATGTGTATGGGTGACGACCATGGGCTGGAGGCCTTTTGGCAAAGGCCCATTTCTTCCACTTCGGCGAACGTCTGTTTGGTGGCTGCCAATTGATCCGGTGCCAGACGTCTGAATTTGGCAAAAACTGGGGGTCCCGTCGTCTTAATATGGTGATAAATACCGTGTTTGGCAGGAGCCGTGGGCGTTTGGCAAAGTTCTTGACGGAAAACTTCAGGGTATGATGTGATGAGGTGGGCGTAAGGATCCGTGGGTGCGATGATGTGGCGAGCGAGGTTGGAGGGGACGGGTTGAAGAGATGTCAACAAGTACGAGTCTGCGTTGACCAATCGTTGGTGGGCGACATCGACCAGAAGGTTAAAATGAGGGAGGAAATCCGTACCGAGGATTGGCAATGTGACGTCAGCAACTAGAAACTTCCAATTAAATTTGCCGTTTCCAAACGATTATTTGAGGTTCTCGTAACCATAGGTGGGTATAACAGATCCGTTGGCCGCTACCAGGCGGACGTCGGTGGACTTAGACTACTTCGTGTCCTGAAGAGTTCCCTTGGCAAAAGAGAACAACAAGCACCCGTGTCTACCAAAAATCGCACACCCGTTCCTGCATCATGTAAAAAGAAAAGATTAGATACACGGGAGGCCACTGCCCCAAGTGATGGCCTACTTACAGGTTTTTTGGCCATTGACAGTCCTTGGCCCAATTCTTCGCGGCAGCCCCGCTTCTGGAGAGGTAGTAGCAAAACTGTAGCCGATGGGCAGCAGTAAGTGGCCTGTAGAAGTCGTTGGTTGGGGCGCGAGCGAGTGGTGGGCGATAGGTGTCTTGGTCGCCGCTCCGGCACATCACAGGGTAGGCGAGTGTGTCCTACGGCATTCATGTCAGCTTTGGTTGACGTTGAATAGGTGTCCTCTTCGTCAAGAGTGGAGACGTTGATGGAGGTCTTGAAGGTCGTGAAGTGGCTGTCCATAAGGGTGTTGGCATTAGTCATCAAGTCCTTTATGGGTAAACTATCGATATCAGTTATGGCAGCGCATATAGGTTCGGGTAAACAGCGTACCCAAAGGGAACGAAGTAGGTTCACCTCACGATGGGAGCTGTCTGCGGCAGGTTGCAGGCAAGTGATACTGGTCATTTCCCTGAGGGCGAGCGATGCCCTTTGGTCCCCCCAATGGTTGTTGAGAGAGCTGAAAAACCTTTGCTATACAGGCAGCTGGGTATGGCGAGTACTGCTGCAGAAGGTATGTTTTGAGGGCGTCATATACTA
>NC_090725.1:170604495-170611995 GCF_036898095.1 Palaemon carinicauda
ACCAATGTCAGTATGAATTTGTGACACCTTCCCCAATGTGACTACTCTTATTAACTATTGGATAATGGTTGTATCCACATAGGAACAAATTTTGCCTCTTTGCCACTATCCCGTTAGGGTACCACGTCAACCCTTCCTAGGAAGGGTTAGAGTAAGTGAGTGGACTTTTGCTTGAATCAGGGAACAGTCTTGAAAGACATACCATGATAAAAATATCTCTAATTTAATCTTAATGCTCAGTACATTTCTAGTAAAATGAACTAGTTTATTAAAATTTAATAAAAATACATATCAGATCAACATTTATAAAATTTATAAAATGTGGATGATATGCGTTAAAGCATAAAGAAAAGCAGTCAACAAAAAATATTGTTTCATCTACTAGGAAACAGATTTGCCACTTCAATTGAATTATTAATAATAATGATATAGTCTGTATACTGTTTTTTATACACTAGAGTAAAAAAATGCTTGGCACAAGTGTCCGTATTATGCTTTAGATTACCGACGTTAATGGAACAGTTCGCAAGGACACTTTCGTGGCCTATCGCTCAGCGTGTAGTAACATACTGTGACTACACACGCACCCTCTTAATTAATCGTCCCAAATTAATTACACTGTTCCTCGCAGACTTAAAACAGAAGGTTAAAAAATTCTACCTGCTGCTACCACAGATCTCTTAAGTTGCTCCACTTGCTTCGCATAGTGCATAAAGAACGCCATGGATGACTACCAGCCGGTGTGCAAATAAGGATGTTCAAAGTCCATATGATTAAAGAAATTTTATGGAAGAGGCTACTTTCTTCGGATCATGACTAACGGGTGTACTGTCTGGATTCGTTCTGTGAATAACACGGGTGAATTTCGCCCTTAGTTATAGATAACTTTGAACCCAGGGTTTCTCTTCTGAACAGCTGTCCTCCCATAAAGTCTGAAATTCTATGAAGATAGACCTTTAGGCACTCCACTGGACATAGAGATGCATCTTCCTTCAGAGGGCAGATTCTCTAGGGACCCCACCTGTTGGTGGGTAGCTTGTTCCTGGTAAGAAACGTTGGGTCTGAATATAGATTCAGTTCTCCCTCCAAGAACTGGACGTGGCCTTCCTCTCTAGAGAGAGCCACTATTTCACTAACTCTGGCCCCCAAAGCGAGTACAAACAGAAATATGACTTAGATTCAAAACCTTCTAAGCACATACCTCATTGTTCATTATTTATACACAATGAGGAATCATATCTAATGACAATGCAAAGGGTCTTTGGAAGCCCTGAAGGGCTAAGCCCAGCATGGGCCTTTGTAGTTCATTAAGAACGTCGTTAGAAATGTCGACCAGTAAGGCATATGGTACCTGACTTGTCAAGGCAGGCTTGAACAATGGAATTGTGTTAGCTGCTAAACCTTGCTCATGAAGGTGAATGAACAATGATAAATAGGAATCTGTCGGGATTTCTTTAAGTTTCTTCGCCTTGACAAAGGATAGCTATTTCTTCCCTGAAGCCTCATAATGTCTTCTGGTTTCTTCCAAAAGTCTAAACAGACTTTTTAACACCGAATCTTTTTTTCATCGTTAAAGAGAGAAAATCATAAGATATAGGTTCCGTGTTTTCTCTGATGGAGCGAAGACAGTCGACTTCTGTACTCGCTGAGACAGGGATGGATCCGGTAGCGGTACGAATTTTAGTCGTAGTTCCAATACCAGAGCAAACCACACGCTATTTGGCCACTTGTGGGCCACTATTGCTGCTTTCCCTTTGAAGGATCTCAGCTTATCGAGGACCTTCAAAAGGAGGTTGTGTGGGAGAAAACAGATAGATACTGGACCATCTGTTCCAGTCCAGGGACATAGCGTCCACTGCCTCCGCTAACGGATCCTCATAAGGGGACACGTAACTATATATTTTCTTGTTGTCTTTCGTCGACTTGACTCGAGATGAAGGAGAACGATCCTGCATCAAGGGACCATTCTGACTCTATAGGTGTAAACCTGGATAGAGCATCCGCTGTCACATTGCGGAACCCTTGAATGTGAACTGCTGACAAGTGCCATTTCTTCCTTTCCGCCAAACAGAATATGGCCAACATCACTTGGTTGATTTGAGGTGACCTTGACCCTTGATGATTCAGGCATCTCACTACCACCTCGCTGTCTAGAACCAGTCTTATGTGGGTCCAGTGGAGAGGAGAAACTTTCTTCAGTGTCAGAAGTACTGCCATGGCTTCTAGAAAATTGATGTGAAATGACTTGAAAAGATTGGACCAAGCTCCTTGGACTTTCATCTGATGAGAGTGGCCTCCCCAGCCTTCCTTTGAAGTGTCTGTGTGGATAGTTACTGAAGGGGGAGGAGGTTGAAGAAGTATTGATTTCTTCAATTGCTTGGCATTGGACCACGGCTTGAGAAGCGTTCGCAGTCGAGTCGGTAGTGGTCTTATTAGATCTCTTCGCGCGTTTGATGCGTATTTTCTCCAGACTCCTGTTGCATCCTTAAGCTGTGCTCTTAGCACTGGATCTGTTATCGAAGCAAACTGTAGAGAGCCCAGCACTCTCTCCTGTTCCCGTCTTGATATCCGTTTGGATTTCAATAGTCTCTTGACAGATCCTGCTATTTCTTTTCTCCTCTTACTAAGAATGGAAAGCCGATGTGACTCCAAATTCCAGTGGATTCCCAACCACTGAAATTTTTGAGCTGAAGAAAGTCGAGACTTTTTGATGTTGATCTTGAATCCCAGATGTTCCATGAACTGGATCACTATCTTAGAAGCTTGCATGCATTCTGTCTTGGATGCTGCCCACACCAGCCAGTCGTCCAAGTAGGGTACTACTTGGACCCCCTTTAGGCGTAATTGATGGACGGCTGTGTTCGCGAGCTTCGTGAAAACCCTTTGGGCTATATTTAGCCCGAAAGGCATGGCTCTAAAGGCGTAAAGTCTTCTATGTAACTTGAAGCCTAGGTAGGAGGAGAGGTGACGATTAATTGGAACGTACCAATAAGCGTCAGCCAAGTCTATAGAGACAGTATATGCCCTTCTGGGCAGTGTGGTAATTATGTGATGAAGCGTGAGCATTCTGAACTTATAGTTCACTATAAACTTGTTGAGTGGCGACAAGTCCAGCTCCAACCTAGTCCATTTTTGATTAGGCTGTGGGCCCATGGATCGAAGGTCCAGCGATCCCTAAATAGCTGTAGTCTCCCTCCTACTAGAAGTATCTTACTTCTGCTGTTGTGGACCTGAGGCCTTGCCTCCTTGACCGCGTCCTCCCCTGTATCCCCTTCCTCTTGAAAGGCGTCTAGAAGAACCTCTGGCTGTTCCTCTAGCTCTCGAACGAAAGGAAGAAGTCTGCCTTTCGAAGGCTGGGTTAAAAACTGGCGACTGTGTCGCCACTTGTTGAGGTACCAGCTGGTACGTGGTTGGAGGTTGTGCCACTATATGAGGCACCGCGGTCACAGGAAGTTGTTGTTGTTGCTGTCGGTAAGTTTTAGCCGGTTGGGTTGGGGACCCTCATCCGGAGAAGACTTTCTCTTGAGATCTAAGCCCCACTTTTTGAGAAGGTTCCTATTCTCTATGACGGCCTTGTCTACTACCTCTTTAACCACTTCATTGGGAAAGAGGTCTTTACCCCAAATACGAGAGGAGATCAGTTTCCTCGGTTCGTGCCTCACCGCAGCCGAGGCGAACATGAACTCTCTACAGGCTCTCCTAGCTTTAATAAAGCTATAGAAATCCTTTGTAACTGTGGCCAGATGGGTTTTGGCCACAACCATGAACATGTCCTGGTTCTCGGGGTCATTTGCCATCGTTTCTAGTGTCATTTGCAACGACATCGATGCCGCAAGGCTTTCCTTTCTCTCTTGCTCTCTACGCAAGAGAACCTCCGACAGTTTTTGAAGTGCCTCACCGAACTGGCATTCACCAATATCAGCTTTCAGCTTCCCGACTGAAAAGGTAAGGTGTACGTCCTTCCAGTCTTCTTGGTCCAAGGGCAAGGTCAGAGATAACGGCTTGCACTCCTCCAAGGAGGGGCATGGTTTCCCTGCCTCCACCGCCTTTAAGGCTGCCTTATATCCCTTTTCCAAGAAGGGAAAGGCTCTGGTAGGAGAGGCCACAAAGGAGGGAAGCTTTTTACTCATGGCAGGCACCTTTGAGTTAGTGAAGCCCCTGAAAGTGAAGCCCCTCTCTTTCATCGAGCTCCTTAGTAACGTCTGAGCTTTACTATGGTGAAAAACTATGACCTCGTTCGGCTCAGTCTCCTCCTTTGAGGCTGGCTCCTTCCTAACACAGACATAGCAGTCCGGATAAGAATCTTTGTTGGGCAAAAATTCCACTTCCAGGGGAATTGCTCCCAACTTTTCGGAAATCATGATCATCCCGGTTGCCATTGGCCTGTGTTCGGCATACCTCCAAGGATTGGTATCCGAGCACAAAGGAAGATCCTTCACGCTGAGCCGCTTCTGGGGCCCACATGATGCTGCAATTCTACGTATCTCCAGTTTCATTGCAGCTTCCTTCTCATCATTCTTCCTTTGAATTTGTGGGATAATCTCAACAATGGAAGAAAGAGTCCTTCCCAGTTCATCTGGGATAGCAGACGATGTAGAAGGAACAGGTTCTGGGTCCGGAACCAATGTAACCGACACTTCGTCGATTTCTTCCTCTTCTACTAGATGAGCCTGGAACAGCTCCTCCTCCTGACCTTCTCCTAGAAGGCCCTTCTCAGTAGAATCTGACACCTCCGACATCCTATCGTCCAATTGGATGTCTTGAAGGGCGGCCGAGACTTCAGAATCTACCGGATTCTGGGCAGTTGGTATCTCCACCTGAGGCTGGGGGATGATTGCATCAGCCGATGCTTTAGGGAAAAGGTAGGCCCTCATCCTCTCATTTGGAAGGTAGGGACCCGAGGTGTTTTTCTGAAAACCCTTCACCCAGGATCATAACGTTTCCCTGGCAGCATCCCTTGGCTCCGTCGACTTAGGGTAGTCAAAAGCCTCGATAATCAGGTTAGAACAAACTGTACAAACCTGAGGGTCCCAATAGCGGAGATCACCTCTGGAGGCTGCGCATGCTGCGTGCCTCCTGCAATATTGATGTCCAAAGGAGTTCTTACTGCGGACATTACAGAACACACTCCCGCATTTTGGATGGTCCTCCTGTAAAGAGAAGAAAAATCCATGAGTATCAAGTGAAGGCTTTCACTTATATTGAGACATTTAGCTTATATAGAAAAGCTATAAAGGAAAGAAGGAAAGACACATACTTGTATTTCCTGTCCAGTCAATTGCTGAAACCTCCCGAGATATTAAAACTAAGTTTAATTCTCTTCTAGAATACCTTATGTAATTTCCTTAACAGAAATTTAAGGTGTAGTTCACACCTTGAGATAAAGTTTTGATATACGGGATAGAAAGAATACAGAAAGAACTTACTTTCTATATATTGTACGGTCTCAACAAAAGGCTGTACAAGATAACATTAAGTATGATGAAGAACTTTAGTGTTATCACAAGCTCTGTACAGTAGTTTCTGCTATTGCGGTGTGTACTACACTACAAATATAGTAACTATTGTACATCGCATGCTGTTGTGCCGGCTAGCACACGTCGGTACGTGCCGGGGTTCGCCTGCACGTTCCGGCGTTCGCCTGCACGTTCCGGCCTTCGCCTGCACGTTCCGGCCTTCGCCTGCACGTTCCGGCCTTCGCCTGCACGTTCCAGCCGGCATCTACCCCTGCATAGTTCAAACATATACTATCTTTAACTAATAGGCGGCAGCTCACTGATTCGCGACTGTGTGCCAGCCGGCAATCATTGCCAGCCGACGGCTGAAAACACTAAAACCCGGCTGCTGGCCGCTAATCGTAGTGGCCAGCAGATTCGGGCTGTGTTTCCACTGCCGGCAGGCAAAGGTAATAATACACATGCCCGCCGACAGTAGCCAAGAACCAGAGAACTTCTACCTGCCCGGCTGTCGGCTGTTAAGCTGGCAGCCGGGTTAGGGAAGCAACACAATAGTCAGAGAAACAGTATGGATGTAAGGTTATAAGGCGGCATGCCATACGACCTTCCATCCAGAAAGAGTGAACTTATGGAAGGGGAGAATGTAGCATTCAAGCTTCCAAAGAATCCATAGCCTGCCGGGCTCTACTGGCAGACATAGAAAGGAGACCAAGAGAGGTCTGGGTTCACTGTGCAAAGAACAAAGGGTCTTTGCCGGCCGACACGAAATGCCAGCCGGCAGAGAGCTGAGCCGGTCCTCCATCCTAACCTATGCTAGGTACGGTAGTAGGACTATGGCCAAAAGAAAATAAAAGAAAAAGGTGGGGAAGGGATAAGGGTCCTATAGACTTCGTTCTAGCAAGAGACACACTCAGCAGTTAGGGAAGCACATCCTAACCAAGAGTTGTCTATAAGGGAGGAAGACTGGCAATGCTTGCTAACCTCCTCCCAACCAGAACAAAGTTAGGTGAAGTTATTTCGCCGGGCAACAGAGAAAACTCATTCTCCAGCCCGAGAAAAACAACACAGGACAGTCTGCTAGGCCACTAGAAGAAGGAATCATCTCTTACAGAATCCTTCCAACATGGACTAGGGAAGCAAAGCTTCCTGTGTCCGCCCCTAACCTAGCAAAGGAGACTCATTCTCTATGCTAGGAAGATGCAGACCACAGACTAGAAACTCTGATGTTCTGCCCTAACCCAAAAAACCAGTCACTCTGGTTATCAGGACAGGACAGACATATCCTAGAATGGTTATACCTGGATTATTATACAGGTAGAACCACTAGGATTAAGCCATACAGAGGGAGAGAGGGATTGAACTTAGCCTCCGGACGAGAAAAGAACAATCGGGACGTGCGAAAGTATACTACTGTACCTAGAATACTAGACTAGGTAAGGTGAGAATCGATTAACTAAATCACCGAAACTCTCTCGTATACAATCTTGGAAAAAACATTCAACAATATCTTACATGTATAAAATATTTGCCTATAGCTTTAATAATATAACACTCGGAAAAACTTATATCATGCATGAAAGTACTACGGCCAGACATCTAGGCTACTAAGCCTCGTGAAGGGCAAGATCAGTACCTCGACCTGTGTCGAAATCAGCGAACTAAAAACTGACCGTACAATATAAGCATAATATAAGCATTCCTAGAGGAGCTAAATAGCTAAATTATTAAAGCATAACAAACCGGGAATGTCGCTCTAGCTAACTAAATGACCCATAGGAGCGAGCGATAGCATCCAGGATGCCTCCGGTAGGCAAGAGCTCTTGTTTACGTTAATATCACTTTCGATTTAATTCAAAACGACAAGAGCTTACATTTATTCATAGTAAAGATGATACTCAACTTTCCAGAGGCAAAAGGGGCCGGAGAGGTAATCAAAATACTAAATAAAATCCAAAATAACTAGAGAACACAAGGGAAAACACCGAGTAGTAGAGCTACATGAAAAGGAATAAAGAGGGCGCTACCGCCTTTATCAGATACACAC
>NC_090725.1:170621995-170626995 GCF_036898095.1 Palaemon carinicauda
GGACCGGCTCAGCTCTCTGCCGGCTGGCACTACGTGTCGGCAGGCAGAGACCATTTATTCTTTGCAGAGTGAACCCTAGACCTCCCTTGGTCTCCCTTCCTTGTCTGCCAGTAGAGCCCGGCAGGCTATGAATCTTTGGAAGCCTGAATGCTACATTCTCCCCTTCCATAAGTTCACTCTTTCTGGATGGAAGGTCGTATGGCAATGCCGCCTTATAACCTTACATCCATTCTGTTTCTCTGACTATTGTGTTGCACCCCTAACCCAGCTGCGGCTTAACAGCCGACAGCCGAGCAGGTGGAGGTTCTCTGGTTCTTGGCTACTGTCGACGGGAGTCTGCTGGCCACTACGATTAGCGGCCGGCAGCCGGGTATTAGTGTTTTCAGTCCTCGGCTGGCAATGATTGCCGGCCAGCTCACAGTCGCGAATCAGTGGACTGGCGCCTATTAGTTAAAGATAGTGTATCTTTTAACTATACAGAGGTAATTGCCGGCCGGCACGTGCAGGCGCACGCCGGCACGTACCGGTGCGTGCTAGCCGGCACAACAGCATGCTATGTACAGTAGTTGCTGTAGTACACATTGCATTAGCAGAAACTGCTGTAGAGAGCTTGTGATAACACTAAAAGTTCTTCATCATACTTAATGTTATCTTGTACAGCCTTTTGTTGAGACCGTACAATATATAGAAAGTATGTTCTTTCTGTATTCTTTCTATCCCGTATATTAAAACTTTATCTCGAGGTGTGAACTACACCTTAAATTTCCATTTAGGAAATTACATAAGGTGTTCTAGAATAGAATTAACCTTAGTTTTAATATCTCGGGAGGTTTCAGCAATAGACTGGACACGAAATACAAATATGTGTCTTTCCTTCTTTCTTTTATAGCTTTTCTATATAAGCTAAATGTCTCAATATAAGTGAAATCCTTCACTTGATACTCATAGACTTTTCTTCTCTTTACAGGAGGACCATCCGAAGTGCGGGAGTGTGTTCTGTAATATCCGCAGTAAGCACTTCTGTGGACATCAATATTGCAGGAGGCACGCAGCATGCGCAGCCTCCAGAGGTGATCTCCGCTATTGGGACCCTCAGGTTTGTACAGTTTGTTCTAACCTGATTACCGAGACTTTTGACGACTCTAAGTCAACAGAGTCAAGGGATGCTGCCAGGGAAACGTTACGATCCTGGGTGAGGGCTTTTCAGAAAAACACCTCAGGTCCCTACCTTCCAAATGAGAAGATGAGGGCATACCTTTTCCCTAAAGCATCGGCTGATGCAATCATCCCCCAGCCTCAGGTGGAGATACCAATTGCCCAGAATCCGGCAGATTCTGAAGTCTCAGCCGCCTTTCAAGACATCCAATTGGACGATAGGATGTCGAAGGTGTCAGATTCTACTGAGAAGGACCTTCTTGGAGAAGGTCAGGAGGAGGAGCTGTTCCAGGCTCCTTAAGTAGAAGAGGAAGAAATCGACGAAGTGTCGGTTACATCGGTTCCGGACCCAGAATTTATTCCGTCTACATCGTCTACTATCCCAGATGAACTTGGAAGGACTCTTTCTTCCATTGTTGAGATGATCCAACAAATTCAAAGGAAGAATGATGAGAAGGAAGCTGCAATGAAACTGGAGATACGTAGAATTGCAGCATCACGTGGGCCCCAGAAGCGGCTCAGCGTGAAGGATCTTCCTTTGTGCTCGGATACCAATCCTTGGAGGTATGCCGAACACATGCCAATGACAACCGGGAAGATCGTGATCTCAGAAAAGTTGGGAACAATTCCCCTGGAAGAAGTGGAATTTTGGCCCAACAAAGATTCTTATCCGGACTGCTATGTCCGTCTTAAGAAGGAGTCAGCCTCAAAGGAGGAGACGGAGCCGAAGGAGGTCATAGTTTTTCACCATAGTAAAGCTCAGACGTTACTAAGGAGCTCAATGAAAGAGAGGGGCTTCACCAACTCAAAGGTGCCCGCCTTCAGTAAGAAGCTTCCCTCCTTTGTGGCCTCTCCTACCAGAGCCTTTCCCTTCTTGGAAAAGGGATATAAGGCAGCCTTAAAGGCGGTGGAGGCAGGGAAACCATGCCCCTCCTTGGAGGAGTGCAAGCCGTTATCTCTGACCTTGCCCTTGGACCAAGAAGACTGGAAGGATGTACACCTTACCTTCTCAGTCGGGAAGCTGAAAGCTGATATTGCTGAACGCCAGTTCGGCGAGGCACTTCCAAAACTGTCAGAGGTTCTCTTGCATAGAGAGCAAGAGACAAAGGAAAGACTTGCGGCATCGATGTCGTTGCAAATGACACTAGAAACTATGGCAAGTGACCCCAAGATCCAGGACATGTTCATGGTTGTGGCCAAAACCCATCTGGCTACAGTTACGAAGGATCTCTATAGCTTTATTAAAGCTAGGAGAGCCTGTAGAGAGTTCGTGTTCGCCTCGGTTGCGGTTAGGCACGAACCGAGGAAACTGATCTCCTCTCGTATTTGGGGTAAAGACCTCTTTCCCAATGAAGTGGTTAAATAGGTAGTAGACAAGGCCACCACAGCGAATAGGAACTTTTTCAAAAAGTGGGGCTTAGATCTCAAGAGAAAGTCTTCTCCGGATGAGGGTCCCCAACCCAAGAGGAAGTCAAAAAGGCCTAGGCCATCCTCTTGGCCGGCTAAACCCTACCGACAGCAACAACAACATTTCTGTGACCGCGGTGCCTCAGATAGTGGCACAACCTCCAACCACGTACCAGCTGGTACCTCAACAAGTGGCGACACAGTCGCCAGTTTTTAACCCAGCCTTCGAAAGGCAGACTTCTTCCTTTCGTTCGAGAGCTAGAGGAACAGCCAGAGGCTCTTCTAGATACCCTTCAAGAGGAAGGGGATACAGGGGAGGATGCGGTCAAGGAGGCAAGGCCTCAGGTCCACAACAGCAGAAGTAAGATACTTCCAGTAGGAGGGAAACTACAGCTATTTAGGGATCGGTGGACCTTCGATCCCTGGGCCCACAGCCTAATTAAAAATGGTCTAGGTTGGAGCTGGAGCAATCCTCCACCTCAATTTCCTCAATTCTTCCAACACTCATCCCCCGTTCTGGAAGAATATGTCCGAGAACTCTTTGACAAAAGAGTAATACGGAAAGTTAAATCCATAAAATTCCAAGGAAGGATTTTTTGTGTTCCAAAGAAGGACTCAGAAAACTCAAGAGTTATTCTAGACTTGTTGCCACTCAACAAGTTCATAGTGAACTACAAGTTCAGAATGCTCACGCTTCAGCACATAAGGACCACACTGCCCAGAAGGGCATATACTGTCTCTATAAACTTGTTTGACGCTTATTGGCACATTCCAATTAATCGTCACCTCTCCTCCTACCTAGGCTTCAAGTTACATAGAAAACTTTACACCTTCAGAGCCATGCCTTTCGGGCTAAACATAGCCCCAAGGGTTTTCACGAAGCTCACGAACGCAGCCGTCCATCAATTACGCCTAAAGGGGGTCCAAGTAGTAGCCTACTTGGACGATTGGCTGGTGTAGGCAGCATCCAAGACAGAATGCATGCAAGCTTCTAAGATAGTGATCCAGTTCCTGGAACATCTGGGATTCAAGATCAACATAAAAAAGTCTCGACTTTCTCAAGCTCAAAAATTTCAGTGTTTGGGAATCCACTGGAATTTCAAGTCACATCGGCTTTCCATTCCTAGTAAGAAGAGGAAAGAAATAGCAGGATCTGTCGAGAGACTATTGAAATCCAAACGCATATCAAGACGCGAACAGGAGAGAGTGCTGGGCTCTCTACAGTTTGCTTCGATAACAGATCCAGTGCTAAGAGCACAGCTTAAGGATGCAACAGGAGTCTGGAGAAAATACGCATCAAACGCGCGAAGAGATCCAAGTGATGTTGGCCATATTCCGTTAGGCGGAAAGGAAGAAATGGCACCTGTCAGCAGTTCATATTCATGGGTTCCGCAATGTGACAGCGGACGCTCTATCCAGGTTTACACCTATAGTGTCAGAATGGTCCCTTGATGCAGGATTGTTCTCCTTCATCTCGAGTCAAGTCCCAGAGCTGCAGATAGACCTCTTTGCGACGAAAGACAACAAGAAAATAGATAGTTACCTACCCCCTTACGAGGATCCGTTAGCAGAGGCAGTGGACGCTATATCCCTGGACTGGAACAGATAGTCCAGTATAAAGGTCCTCGATAAGCTGAGATCCTTCAAAGGGAAAGCAGCAATAGTGGCCCACATGTGGCCAAATAGTGTGTGGTTTGCTCTGGTATTGGAACTACGACTAAAATTCGTACCGCTACCGGATCCATCCCTGTCTCAGCGAGTACAGAAGTCGACTGTCTTTGCTCCATCAGAGAAAACACGGAACCTATATCTCTTGATTTTCTCTCCTTAACGATGAAAAAAAGATTCGGTGTTAAAAAGTCAGTTTAGACTTTTGGAAGAAACCAGAAGACATTATGAGGCTTCAGGGAAGAAATAGCTATCCTTTGTCAAGGCGAAGAAACCGAAAGAAATCCCGACAGATTCCTATTTATCATTCTTCATTCACCTTCATGAGCAAGGTTTAGCAGCCAACACAATTCTATTGTTCAAGCCTGCCTTGACAAGTCAGATACCATATGCCTTACAGGTCGACCGTTCTAACAACGTTCTTAATGAACTAGCCCTCCAGCTATTCCAAAGACCCTTTGCAGAGTCATTAGATATGAATCCTCATTGTGTATAAATAATGAACAATGATGAATGTGCTTAGAAGGTTTTGAATTTAAGTCATATTTCTGTTTGTACTCACTTTGGGGGCCAGAGTTATGAAATAGTGGCTCTCTCTAAGGAGGAAGGCCACGTCCAGTTCTTGGAGGGAGAACTGAATCTATTTCCAGACCCAACGTTTCTTACCAGGAGCAAGCTACCCACCAACAGGTGGTGTCCCTAGAGAATCTGCCCTCTGAAGGAAGATGCATCTCTATGTCCAATGGAGTGCCTAAAGGTCTATCTTCATA
>NC_090725.1:170631995-170638813 GCF_036898095.1 Palaemon carinicauda
GAAAAATATATGTAATTACTCCTGTATTAAGAAGAAAAATTTTAATCACATAAAATAACAAAAAAAATTTTCCCTCACTTCTTCCCCTCTCTTTTCATTTTTCTTTTTAATTTCTTATGTGAGCCAATGGTACTATTCTCTCATCCGTGGGTTGGGATACGTTTTGAACTCTAAACCTATTGGCCGTTAATGTTTCTAAAATGTTAAATGGGCCTTCAAACTTAGGTGTTAATTTATAATTGAGTCCTTTACGCACATTGATTTGAATATAAATGTTATCACCCACGGTATATGTTTTAGTTGGCTTCGCTATTTTATCATGATTCCTTTTCATTATGATTTGTGATTCTTCTAAATTCTTTCGAAGGATATCATATCGACTTACACTTGCATTTATACACTCTTTTAAAGGATTTGATAGATTAGTTGTAGGCGTTAATACATGGAAAGGCGTTCTAACTGGGGTACCATACAATGCTTCATGCGGTGACATTTTAATTGATATATGATATGAATGATTCAGAGTACTCAGTGCCGCCGGTATTGCAATATCCCATTTGGGGTCTGATCCCACTAGTGTTACTCTTAATATATTTAAAATCTTCCTATTTGCTCTTTCCACTAGCCCATTCGACTCTGGGTGATATATCATGGTATTTATTTTCTTTATGCTGAGGAATTCACACAATGAAGTAAGAAAGTGATTATTAAATTCACCACCCGAGCTTGAGATTATTATGTGTGGAATTCCATGTTTACAAATGTAACACTCGTAAAACTTCCTAGCGCATTCAATCACAGTTTTAGTTTTAAGCGCTATTAGTTCTGTATATCGAGTTAAAGCATCTATAATTACTAAGAGGTGCTTATTTCCTCTGTCTGAGTCGTAAAATCCTGTTAACAAATCTAAATGTATTCTTTCAAAGGGTTGATTGGGCACAGGATAAGTCATTAGGCTGACAGGTGTTTTCGTATGCCCTTTGTTTTCCTGACATGTGCGACAATTAACTATGTGTCTTTATATCTGTAAGCATCGTATGCCAATAAAACAATGATTTGGCTTTCTGTGACATTAATGAGAACCCCGGGTGTCCATGTAATGGATTTGAATGCAACCAATTCAGGACAGTGGAAATAAGTGAGATTGGTACTACTACCTGGTCGTTAGTTACATGTGGTGTATTGCGGGTTTATCTTGTCACAGTCCTACACAGAATATTATCTTTGATTATATAATTTTGCTGCTTATACTTTATATATCCCTTTTCCTTATGATTGCCTTTCAAAGCATTTATAATTGTTTCTATTTTCTGATCTTTTCTTTGCTCAGTCTGTAACAATTCAGCGCTCCAGCCTAAATCTTCTTGTTCAGATATCGTTTTAACAATAGGCATGGATGTTGATATATCTATTAATTCAGCTAAAGGCTCCGTACAAGATGACACGGGGTTGTGTGATAATGCATCCGCAATGATATTTGCTTTCCCAGGTAAATACCCGATTCTTGCGCCAAAATCTTGAATGATCAAATGCCACCGAGTTCGTTTAGGGCTGTGGTTGAAGCCTTTAAAGAACTCTGTTAGTGGTTTATGGTCAGTAAGAACCTTAACGGGATAACCGTAAATTATGAACTTAAAATGCACTAGTGAATTAAAAATACCTAGCCCTTCCTTGTCTATTACTGCATACTTACCTTCGGAAGTTCTCAATTTTCGAGAATAGAAAGCTATCGGGAAAAATTGTTTATCATATTGCTGAAGCAATACCCCTCTTACTCCTAAGTCTGAGGCGTCTGTTGCAATGAAGAATTCCTTACCGAAGTCAGGAAATTTTAAGATAGGAGAACTACACAGTTCATCTTTCAAGGTATTAAACGCCTGTTGATGTTGCTCAGACCATATGAAATCTACGCCCTTCTTCGTAAGATCAGTTAAAGGAGCGGCTATTATTGAATAGTTGCGTATAAAACGCCTGTAATATCCACTACAACCCAGAAATTGCTGTATTCCCTTGACATTAGTAGGTATGGGAAAATTACGTATAGCCGACACCTTATCATGGACTACTTTAAGACCTTGGCTTGACACCATGAAACCCAAATATATTAATTCTGTTTTGAAAAATTCACACTTACTAATCTTTACCCTTAAGTTATGTTGTCTTAATCTCTGTAGTACTAGTTCTAACTTACGTAGATGTTCTTCTAAGGTGTTGGAAAAGATTACAAGATCATCCATATAGGCATGCAATATATCCCCTAACAAGTCTCCAAACACTATGTTAATCATTCTTGTAAATGTTATAGGAGCACAACGTAAACCAAAAGGCATCCATAAAAATTCATAATGTCCCCGGGCTGTGCTGAAGGCTGTGTATGGGATACTATCTTCTTCTAATGATATCTGGTGAAAGCCTTTAAGTAAGTCCAAACTGGTAAAATATTTATTCTGAACTAACAAAGACAAAATATCGTCAGTACATGGCACTGGGAATCGATCAGGGATCGTCTCCTCGTTTAGACGACGGAAGTCGACGCAGATACGCCATGTTCGATCTTTTTTCGGTACAAATATTAAAGGAAAATTATAAGGGCTGTTTGATTTCCTAATGACTCCTTCTTCTAGCATTTTACCTACTTCATCATTTATTTCATTCTGGAATTTCATAGGGAGTCTGTACGAGGGTACATAGATAATTTTCTTCTTGTCCTTTAACCTTATTTGATGCTCGATCACATCTGTTTTTCCTAAGGATCCATCCGTAGTGGAAAAAACATCATGATATTTAGTTAAAAGTCCAAAAATTTTCTGCTGAATTTCTTCGTCTTGAATGTCTTTATTGATTTTATTTTTAATAGATCGTAAAAGGGATTCATCCGCAACTGATTGAGAGTGATTGATTTCAGCAACGGTAAGAATACGATGTTTATAAACTTCTACATCCAAGATATGTTGATTTTTGTGAATTACTAAAGTGTTATTTAAACGATTACAGACTTCAATATTACATTGTTGATGTGAGCCTACTGTATAAATAGCTTGTGTGACAGACAATCCGTTAGTTTTCAAAGTGTCAGAAAGGATTAATATTTCAGATCCCAGTAATGTTTTCTTTATTTGCACTATTAAATTCGAAGGTACGTTTGGTTCGATAGATTGCGTGCAAGATGATATTACGGGTGAACGAGAATTCTGCTGGGTCGCGTATATTATTTCGTTATTAGCGAGACAAGTTATTGGTTCTTCAACATACGTTACGGTTACATTTGTCGTCTCCTTTTTATCCAAAACTGATTTTAAGGTATTAGAAGACTTATAGTATTTCCCTTTGATATACACGCCGTGCTTGGCAGGGGCTAAGATAATGTTTTGATTTCCCATAGATGGGTATCCTATAATTACAGCTGGATACATATCATTGTTTTGTACAACAACAAATGTATCGGCAAACGTGCGTTTACCGACTTTGAACTGAACATGAGTCATGCCTATGACATTTAATTCATTATTTCCTATACCCGAGAGTCTAACTCCGGATTTTTCAATCCGAAAGTTCGAAAACAACAAATGATGTGTCTTCAAATCCATGATATTACGTGGACTACCAGAGTCAAAAAATAACGTAAAGGATTTGTGTTCTAAATTTACAGCATATAAGGTTGGTCGTAACTCATTTCGGCTTATTATTGTATGAATTCGTTGCAAATCTACAGGAGCATGCACTGTTTTAATTAATTCGGCCGTGTGTTTCATAGGAAAATCTATTGTCTCACAATTATCTGATAAAACATTAAATTGATTATTCAATACTATTGATGTTGACATGAATGACTTTGACCCAACATCACTCTCTTCCCCTCTGGAGTTAACTATGTGGTATTTGCTTTGCTCAGCACATTCTGGAAATTAGTCTGACCTTGCGAGGTCTGGTTTGACGACCCAGGCTCAGCGATATTCGAAGAAGTGTTTGTTTGCTTTGGACTCTGAACTACATTGACATTTGGTTGTTTCTTCTTATTGTTAAAATGAGGATTTTTCTTTTTATTTCCATATGGAACTGACTGTGGAATTGACTGTGTATTTCTGGGATTCTGTTGTGTCTTACGCGAGTAACATTGATTGTATGAATGAGTTGAACTGTTATGAATCGAGCAGAATTTCGTTCTGCAGTCCGCGCTTAAGTGACCTTGACGTTTGCAATTATAACACATCATTCCCGCTACTTGACTACTAACTACGTTCACTGTTTGTGGCTTTGTTTCATTCTTTGCAAAAACCTGAGTTAACACGGGATCGAGATCTGGACACTTGGACATGTGTTTTTTTATCTGTTTATATACATCCAATTCCGTACTTGCAGGCGTTAACTTCTTATCAAAACACCGCACTAAAGCTTCAGGCAACATAAGTGTCATGCAAGTTAAATACATTAATCGTAAAAACTCTTTCACGGAGATGTTATCCCTAGTAACCCAAGTGGAATTACCTAAAATGTCCTGATATTCATTAAGCCTATCAGCTATGAGAGCTGCTCTCTCAATAACATTAAGCCGATTCATAGTGGCTTGATTAAGTGTATTTCTTAAAGTTAATACTACATCCAAGGCTTCTTCCCCCCCATAGACCGCTCGTAACCTAACTTTGAAATCATCCCAGGTAACTGCTTCTTGAAATGAAACACCTCTTAAATACGCACTCGCATCCCCCTTAGAAAAATCTATAAAACTTTTAGCTTCTTGTAATTGTACAAAAGGGTCTACGATTTGTTTGGCATTTAAATGGGCATCGACGGATGAAATCCATGACTCCACATTTTGTGGCAAGAACCCATTGACTCGACCTGAAAAGGAAGGATTGCTGACCTGGCATTTACAAGCGTCACAATTGGAGGAGGATTAGTCTGGCCTACGCCACTAGGTCCAGGGGTAGGGCTCACAGGGGGAGTCATGACTGCTGTATTTCTTTTCCTATCTCTTTGACCCCTTGCAATTCTATCAAAACATCTATATGAATACAGACGTCCACTGCGTAAACGCATATGTATAATAAAATTCACCAAACAATGTTACTAATCCCAAGACATTTCCCGAGAATTTCTGAAAGAAAACCGAACACAAAGATATTTCCTGTAAATTTCTGAAAGAAAAAGGAATTAGCACAAAGAGAGAAAAAATGAAACACCTCTTAAATACGCACTCGCATCCCCCTTAGAAAAATCTATAAAACTTTTAGCTTCTTGTAATTGGACAAAAGGGTCTACGATTTGTTTGGCATTTAAATGGGCATCGACGGATGAAATCCATGACTCCACATTTTGTGGCAAGAACCCATTGACTCGACCTGAAAAGGAAGGATTGCTGACCTGGCATTTACAAGCGTCACAATTGGAGGAGGATTAGTCTGGCCTACGCCACTAGGTCCAGGGGTAGGGCTCACAGGGGGCGTCAAGACTGCTGTATTTCTTTTCCTATCTCTTCGACCCCTTGCAATTCTATCAAAACATCTATATGAATACAGACGTCCACTGCGTAAACGCATATGTATAATAAAATTCCCCAAACAATGTCACTAATCCCAAGACATTTCCCGAGAATTTCTGAAAGAAAACCGAACACAAAGATATTTCCTGTAAATTTCTGAAAGAAAAAGGAATTAGCACAAAGAGAGAAAAAATTCTAGATGAGAATTCGGAGTTGAACACAGTTTCCTTTAATGAAAGGAAAATAAAAGAATAGCAAATCACTCACCACAGTAATAATCGACTAACGACTCATGATAACTACACTTCACTGCCCAAACTGGAATGAATTTAAAAATTTGTACTTAGCTTATATATGGTTCTGTGTGATGTCGACACATCCTCTCTCTCTCTCTTGATGTTTTGTTAGCGATGTATCGTTCGAGTTTCCGTTGAATGTAGTGCTTCCTGGATATGTTTTGTAAACGTTGAACGTCAGTCCTTGGGTTTCCTAGGATGTTGATTGAATATCCAGTTCATCAGTTTGTATTTATAACATTCATTAAATGTTATATATTTCGATATACTATATTACTTAGTCTAAATTGTAGATACATGTAGATAACGTTGAGTTCTTGAAGATCTTTCTCTGGTTTTACAGCTTTTATTTTGATGTCTTGAAGATCTTCCTCTAATTCTTAGAGTTTAATATTATAGTTACTTGAAGATCTTTCTCTGATTCGTAGAGTTTAACCGCTGCCACCATTTATAAGTGTGCTACTTTTATAAGCACACATTGAGTATGTGTTGTTTAAGATGTTAAGGCTGGATAACGAAGTACATCTTATTAGCTTTAAAAGTATTTATTCTCTAAAAACAACAGAGTTAAACATCTCCATCATAGGAGGGAGCTGGTTTGGTCAGATGACCAATTCTGGTGAAGCATAGATATGAACTGATTAAATTATCGATATCACAGATATCGTATGCTTAGTTGATGTAGCATTTTAAACACAATCTCAGAAGACACCTGCATCAGGTGACGTCACAAACTTTCACACACTGATGCATTGGTGTTGACGTTCAAGAAAAATGTTACATTGCCGAGGCTGCATTGTGCATCCTGTTTATGATTTTACATGACTACAGCAAATCTCACGGCTAGCATCTTCATCCAAAATGACATATTGCGTCATGTGTTTTAAACATGAAATAACCATTATTTCATTTATTACATATATATATACAGTATATATATATATATATATATATATATATATATATATATATATATATATATATATATGTGTGTATATATATATATATATATATATATATATAATATATATATTACTGTATAT
>NC_090725.1:170639313-170644313 GCF_036898095.1 Palaemon carinicauda
AAAAGCAAAACTGTTTCCTTATGAGGAATACAGTTAACGTTAAATTAATTAATTCAATCGGAAAGGATTGATATTTGTGTCCGACTATGGGGAATAGCCGTTCGGTGTTAGCTTGACTCAAAGCTTTACCCATTTTTCTTAATAAATTAAAAGTAAATAACTTAATGCTACTTAGTATAGTAACTTAGTGTTAATGATAAGTGAAATGAATAATAAAATTAAACTTATGAATTAAATGACTTAAATTAGTAATTGCCTAATAGGCCTTGAGTTCGCGCATGCGTAATATGTAGGCTACCTGTCAAGTAAATTACCTCCGAGGTTACCACAGCCACGGCGAACAGTTCCAATAAAAAGTACTCAGTGGAAAGGCCGGCATCTTCATAAGATATTAACGCTGAACAAAACTAAACGTTCCAACTCCAAGACAACGACAATTTTGGAACACGTCAACGTCTAGCTTTGTGATAAGTGATCTATATTATTCTGTATCTTTGGACATGTCTAGGGAAGAGGGTAATGAAGGACAATGTCACAAAGTTTTATTAGTGGATCTACTATTTGATGTAAGTTGTTTTGGTTTTTGAATAATTGTTTTGTTCATTGAATATAAGCAAGGTTGGAATTAAAATAAATTCCAACAGTATTTAAGTTTAAATACTTATGGATATTTACCTTCGGCAAGGATGTTATGTTTACACCCCTGTCTCTTCGTATGTTTCTTTGCCACCGGCCTAACTCAAAAAGTTACGGACGAATTTTGATGAAAATTTCAGGATATGCTAGAAAGGTGGTAACTTAAAAGTGAGCTGCCTTGGCGGAGGTCTATGTTTTCCATCGTTTTTCTTTTTTACTTCTTTTGTATACAATTGAACTATGAAATTTTGATATGAAATCAAACCTTGACTATTTTCTTATTATTATGCTTCAGTACTATGATATTTGGTGAATATCTGACAAAAATTACATACAGTAATGGAAATACTTTAAAAGAGGTTATGAATTTGGTTCCAATTCCATTTGTTTTTGTAAATGGAGGAGAGACCTTGGATCACGTATGATTAACCTTCGTATGATGAAATTCCCAATACTAGAATTCGTGCCTGAAACTACAAAGTGACCAGCGATATAAGGGTAATTTTAGATGTACAATATAAGAAGGGTGCATCAGTGTAATGGATCGTAGTTCTGCTTCGAGAGCTGTTTCAAAATAATAATGGCTAATATATTGTGCCATATATTCATTATATGGGACGCTTGGGGACAGGGAAGAGGCTGAATAAACGAGGACACGGAAAATGAAGGGCAGCAGATTAAGGAAGGTCAAAGGAAAGGGGAAACATTACAGATAGGGGCGGTGGTGGGGGGGGGGGGGGGAATAAGACTAAAGGCATTAACGAACCAACTGTTATTGCAAACTTTCCTAAGACTTGGTACTTGAATAGAAACAAGGCAAATATCCATGTTTCCTATTTTACTTCAAAATTTCATTGATATCATATCTTTTGCCACAATCATGAGACAAAAGGAAATGTCTTGGTAACTAGTTATTTTCTTTTTTCTTAGCCTAGATGTATAAATTACTCATCGAAAAGCCAAATCTTAACTTTCTAATTTTCATGATGTAAATTTTGTATGCGGTTTTAAGTTTAAAATTGTTCAGTATTATCCAATGCATCCATATCTGTTGTCACGAGTGATGGGGCAAAACACTTTTTTATGTGATACCCTTTAGATGGGAAGCACTAGCGGATCCAGGGGCGGGGGTCGCGTTGGGTAGCGATCATTCCTTTTTTAAGAAAAAAAGAGTTTGAATGTTAAAGTTGGGTTGTCAGGAAAAGAGGTTTGACGATTAAACCTTTGGTTTTTGAGAAAAAAAAAAGACTTAAACATACGGTTTCAAAAAATAAGTTTCACTGTTAAACGTAGGGTTTTCAAGAAAAAAAGTTTGACCGTGAAACTTGGGGTTTAAAAAAAAAAAACACTTGACTGTTAGACTTGGGATTTTCAAGAAAAAGAGGTTGACTTTAACTTAGTGTTTTCAAGAAAAAAATTTGCCTGTTAAACTTAGGAATTTCAAGAAAAATACTTAGTTTTGAGAAAAAAGTTTCCCTGTTAAAATTAAGGTTTTCAAGAAAAATGTTTGACTGTTAAGCATGTGATTTTTAAGAAAAAAGAGGGTTCACTGTTAAACTTGTGGTTTTCAGGAAAAAAGTTTGACTGTTAAAGTTATGGTTGTTAAACGGGATTTTCAGGAAAAAAATTGACCGTTAAACTCGCCTTATCAGTGGAAAAATATTTAATTTGTCAGTTATCCTTATTTTCAGGTTTCATCGTTTATTAAGTTATCTTGCATTTTACAAATTTTCATGTGACGGCCCTCTTGCTCAAAAGTTTAAAAACTATTTGTGGATCTACATTTGAAAATTAATTTATTATATTCATAAGCATTAGTGTCACAACCATTTTAATTGCAAACTCGATATTTTATTAAATACTCACAGTAGAATCATCTTGAACTCTTATCACCTTCAATGGACAAGTGGTTTAAGATTCTGTTTGTATCGTTTCTTATGCTATGCGTAGTCGTTTTCATAAAACGAATTTCCCCTTGTTGCTTTATTCTCGAGTCAGAGACAATTTGAAATCATATACTATTTGTAGCTGAATGCATGAAAGTCACGTGTGTTAGTGATTATAAATAGTCCTTTGTTAAATAAATTCTTACTCCTTTACCTTGCGTAATAGACAAGGATAAGTGCAACAGAGTGGGAATCAGCTCAATTCTCTTTATTTATTTCTTAGGAATAGTGAATTCAATATATATACATACATACATATTTATAAAGTATTCCCTCGAACATCACGGTAGATATGGACCGAGACCACCCATCATATTCGAAAATCCGCGAAGTAGGACAAAACCATTATTTTTACCTTATTTAATTCTTAATAGGCTGTTTAAAGCCATCCCTGTAATGTTTATAACCCACCCTTTACTATATTAATAATAATAGAAAGATTGTAACACTTGTTAGGTTGTACAGTACACTATTACAGTTCACTACTGTACATAAATACACCTGTAACACTAGAGAATTAAGCAAGTACGTACATGCAACAAGTTAGTTACTGTGGTAATACATGTACAATACATACATACATATGTAAAAAAAAATTGATTTCAAAAAGAAATTACAAATTAAACAAATAAATATCTAATAAAATAAAACAGAAAAAATAATTTAAGCAACTAGAGAGAACCTTTACAATATGTACAAACGTATGAAAAAATAATTAAAGAACCTTTACAATGCATTTATCTGAAACAAAAATTACAAAATAGAAAGGCAAATAATTATCAAAATAAAAAAAATATATATTTTTTGTGCTTGCCATGGAAGAAGATGTCAACTTGGATGATGAAGGATTCTTAAAGTTGAATGATTGCCTAGGCTACAAAGACGATGACGACGACGATGATATGATGATGATGATGATGAATTGACTGCACAATTGATATTATGATGATGACTGCTTTTATAATTCTTCGGAAATTGGGGGCGCCGTATCCTCTGGCACCGCCTCCTGAACTTTGGCTGCAAGAACTTTTTTTTTTGGCGCTCGAAGAACATGGTGATCGGTAACTGCCACCGTTCTTTCATCATTTTTTCTAAAACGACCTTATACGGCTGCATACCACCACCCAGATTGTTGCAGAATTGCAGAGACCGTATCCTATGACCGTCATATTCCCGTGAAAGTGCTTGCGCCTCTTTCAATAACCTGCAAATGGTCAAGAGCCGTTCTAAGGTTAGGCCAGGGCCAGGATCCTCTTTCTTTCCCTCTTCCGAATCGTTTTCCTCTTCGCTAGCTGACTTTGATAGTTCTGCTAAGTCCTCTTCGGTTAGTTCTTGGGAGTGGCAGTCAAGCAGTTCGTCGACGTGGTTCGTAGTCATGTTGGCAAATTACTATTATTATTACTAGCCAAGCTACAACCCTAGTTGGAAAAGCAAGATGCTATAAGCCCAAGGGCTCCAACAGGGAAAAATAGCCCAGTGAGGAAAGGAAATAAGAAAATAAATAAATGATGATAATTAAATTAACAATATATCATTCTAAAAACAGTAACAGCGTCAAAACAGGTATGTCCTATATAAACTATTGACAACGTCAAAAACATATATGTCATATATAAACTATAAAAAGACTCATGTCAGCCTGGTCAACATAAAACCATTTGCTCCAACTTTGAACTTTTGAAGTTCTACTGATTCAACTACCCGATTAGGAAGATCATTCCACAACTTGGTAACAGCTGGAATAAAACTTCTAGAATACTCTGTAGTATTGAGCCTCATGACTGAGAAGGCCTGGCTATTAGAATTACCTGCTTGCCTAGTATAACGAACAGGATAGAATTGTCCAGGGAGATCTGAATGTAAAGGATGGTCAGAGTTATGAAAAATCTTATGCATGCATAATGAACTAATTTAATGACGGTGCCAAAGATTAATATCTAGATCAGGAATAAAAAGTTTAATGGACTGTAAGTTTCTGTCCAACAAATTAAGATGAGAATCACTAGCTGAACACCAGACAGGAGAACAATACTCAAAACAAGGTAGAATGAAAGAATTGAAACACTTCTTCAGAATAGATTGATCACCGAAAATCTTAAAAGACTTTCTCAATAAGCCAATTTTTTGTGCAACTGAAGAAGACACAGACCTAATGTGTTTCTCAAAAGTAAATTTGCTGTCGAGAATGACACCTAAAATTTCAAAAGAGTCATACAAATTTAAAGAAACATTAACAATACTGAGATCTGGATGTTGAGGAGCTACCATCCTTGACCTACTTACAATCATACTTTGAATTTTGTTAGGATTCAACTTCATACCCTATAATTTGCACCATGCACTAATTTTAGCTAAATCTCTATTAAGGGATTCACCAACCCCAGATCTACATTCAGGGTATGGAATTGATGCAAAGAG
>NC_090725.1:170651813-170676813 GCF_036898095.1 Palaemon carinicauda
TGCCAGAGTTTTAGTTAGAATATTCCAGACTTGTACTCTTTTTCATGTTTCCCTCTCTTCTTTTTTTCTTTTATGTTGCTCTCTGCTTACTTTTTGTTTTTCTTTGACCTTAGGTAACTTTAACCTTGCAATAAAGTTTACGAGGACGTTGTAAAAACACAATGTACATACAAACTGCAAGTAAACAAACACATATGCATCGTAACTTCCAAAGACTATATACTGAAGGAAGATAGGAAGGCTCAAAACATGAATGTTACTATTCAACTCAAAGTGAACACAATAGTTTGACCGTTCAGTGTTCAGATTGCGTTGTAGGTATATTGCATGTCGTCTGTTTGTTTATATTTAGAATTTGACAGTTGACACAAACAAAATCATAGCACCAACAGTGAATAAGTCACTCAAGTGGGTTTTTTGCAGTAAACAAATAGAAACTGATCCTAATTTGGTGCTTTACAGGTTCCTTAAGGATTAAGAACGGTGAGTACTAACAGTATAATATATGAAATATATCCTGCTAATGAGTAAGCCCCACTGATATTGGATATAAGAGTAAGGCAAGGCATCCATAGTACATTTTTTTAATTCCAACTTTATGACTTCATCACACGCAAACCAGCAACCAAGCACTGTTGTGCCAATTAAGGAGTATTAAGAGAATAAAAAAAGTGTTGGTTTAAAGAGTAAAAGTGTTCAAGGTATGTCAATTGAAGTATAGCCTACAAGGTTAAGAAAAACTTCCAAATTCCTAGCCTAACCAAAACTTATTAGTATCACAGCAAACATGCCGATAGATGTCCAGAGGTTAGACAGATTGAGTATCTTTGATGATCAAGAATCAGTGAGTAAAAGATCCAAAATGTGGAGAGGTAGCTTCTAGATTTATGTAGAAGTACTGGGGAAAATTCATAAAAGCAGCAGAAACCAGTTTGGAAGTTCAGGAAGTTTACAGACGACAATCGAAGGGCTCACAAATCTATTTGCTCCTCAAGCAAATATGTACTTTGACTGTTATCAGCTCATCAAAGCCTCACAGGAATCAGGTGAGACATTAGATTCATTTGTGACTAGGTTAAGGAGATTAGCTTCAACTTGTGAATTTAGAGATCTAGACCACAGGTCATTAGAGCAAATTATAGTAAAGACTAACTCACAAGAGCTTAGGAAGACATTGGCACAAGAAAAGAAGCTAACCTTGCAGAAAGTTCCAGAAATAGCAAGAACGCATATTTAAGAAAAACAATAATAATGAGTTTCCCCCAAAAAGTTACCTTACATTGCCCATCCTAACCCAACCCAACCTAATCTAACCTAACCTAACCAAACCTAACTTATCCTAACCTAACTTTTAAAGTGATACGTTCAAGAGTGATTGGATTTCCTCTGCAACATGCTATAAGTCAAAACTATAGCATAGACGAATGTTTTTTGTATGCTGGTGAAATAGGATGGCATAACATATAGTATCATATGTTCACCTAGATGCTTGATATGAACAAACCTCATCCAAATTCAGGAGTTGAGCCAAAAAACTTCACGACAATTATATTCAAGCTATCGTGTGTCGAGCAGGCATTTCTCCACCAAAACTTACCTACATCCAGCTTCTGACAAACTTTGCCACAATGCCTGCCCAGATCTACATGTAGAAGGAATGTGTCATCTATTCTATTTATGTGTTTAGTCATTGCAACATTATTAACTGATTTTTTTACCAGTGAGACATTTTTCTACCTAAAAAGCTGGCCTCTATTGCACATTACAGGTTCTACTAGCTTCACCAGATCAGATGTTGACCCAATAAAACAAGTGAGTTATTGAAGATGCCGATTTAATTGTAGCCATATGAAGCTTAGATGCCTCTTTACATGAGTATGCTACAAAGGAAGATGAAAGGTGAATATACTCACAAGCACTTTTGCTGTACTTTATTCTGATAGCAGAATAAAGTACACAGAAAGCACTTGCCAGTATTCTCACCTTTTCTTTTTCGTTAATGGCATTCTTTGTTTCATCCTCTTTATATTGTTTTTCTTGTGCAATTTTGGATATATCTATTCATATATGTATGTATGTCTTTGATAATTTATATAACTGGAGTACATAACTTAGTAAAATGAACTTTGTGTGCTATATTTTTGTATATATATTTATATAAATATATTTTTTACAATGCACTACTTATTGCTGAAATACATATTTTCGGATATATCAAGGTAATTCTAGGCCTATACAATAGCTCTGCCACTAATAATTTTCATAATATTTTTCGCTGATGAATTATTTAGTGCTTTATCCAAAGCTGACCTTTTTTTTTTTTTTTTTTTTTTTTTTTTTTTTTTTTTTTTTTTTTGAGGAGGAGGAGGAGGAGGAGGAGGAGGAGGAGGAACAGCACTTTTACCCCGATTTGTTAATCTTTCCAATTTTGGGGGACCCCCAGTGGGATACCGGGGTTTTTGGGTGGGGATTGAATTAAAGAATCCGTTTTAACATACAAATAATGGCACATGTAGAATTAGCAATAAACAAGGCCACCAGCTAACCTAAACAAACTACCTAACCTATCATAACCCAACCTAACCTAGTAGCCGTATCCTTACCTAGCGACCCCCTTACACAGCCATATTAAAAATATAAGACAGCCTAAAATCCTTTGTGTGCTTACTTAGGCTGGAGGGTATAGGTAAGCTGCACCTCTCCGACTCAATACCCAATGCACAATAACCTCACGAATGAATGAGCACCAATTATTTATAGTTCTGTGAGAAATTCTTAATTAATTTTCAACAAGTTTATAACTAAATATAATTATATATATACAAGTAAGAAATTAGATTCTATATCTAAATGAAACTTTTCAAACAAAGTTCCCTTAAGAATGGATATGTAAAACTACAGCTTTTTTTTTTTTTTTTTTAACTTTCTTCTTGTTTTTTAATGTTAGAAATTAGAAAGGATTGATATTTTTGTCCGACTGTGTGGAATAGCCGTTCGGTCGTTACCTTACTTGTTTACTTACTTGTTTTGGGTTTAAATCCAACCCTCCACTGAAGTCGAGTGAACTACTTATCGGGCGGGTCCATATTAATCATCTAACGAAACATTTTCATTATAACTTATACAATTCTTTGATTGTAGCATCTTCCAAATCATATGATCTTGTGAAAAGTAATGTCTTTAGTTTCTTCTTAAATTCAGTTGCTCCCTTTAGGTCCTTCATTTCAGTTGGCAGTTTATTATAATGTTTAGGCGCACAGTAGCTAAAAGCCCTTTCACCAAATTTACTATTTGTTCTTGGTTCAGATAGCCTATGTTTGTCACTCATGTGTCTTATGTTAACATTTGTTTCTAGTTCTAGTTTATTCAGGCATTCTTTTAGATATTTTGGTTCATTTTGGTTCAGTATCTTAAACGTTAGCAAGAGTAGCTTGTATTCAATTCTCGCTTTTACCGGTAGCCAGTGTAATTTAATTAGTGCAGGGGTAACTCTTTCCCTATTGTGTAGTCCTTTTATTAATATAGCGGCTCTGTTTTGTACTCTCTGAATTTTCTTCAGCTGATAATTTGGTAAGCCATAGAACAGTGAGTTGCAGTAATCAATTCTTGAAAATATGTGGTGATTAATGAGTATGGCCATAGATTTTTCATCTAAGTATTTACTAATAAATGCTATGTTTCTAATATGATAGTTACAATTTCTTACCATATTATTTATATGTTCATTCATTGTCAGTCTATCATCCATGATTACTCCAAGATTCCTGACAGATTTCTTTAGGTCAATGATCGATTGACCTATTTCAATTCTTTGGAAGCATTCGATTCTTTTCATATCGTTTTCATTTCCAAAAATAATACATTCACTTTTATCTTCATTGAGCTTGAGCTTTTTTGTTAACATCCAAGCCTTAATATCATTCATTATTTCATGTATCTTTCTTTTAGCTTCATCAGCTGATTCTATTGGGAAATAGAATTGTGTATCATCAGCGTATATTTTAAACTTAACTCTGTGAGTTTCAAGTATATTTGCCAGTTCAATCGTGTAAATTTCAACATTTGATATTACTACTTTAACTTTGCGGTTTTCAAGATAACTCACAAACCAGTCATATGCTCGTTCTACGATGCCCACAGCTTTAAGGTCTTCCATCAGATATGTATGTTCTACAGTATCAAATGCTGCACTTAGATCAAGCATCACAAGAATGCAACACTTGCCATTTGTTATAATTTCTGTTGTGTCATTTTTAATCGCTAACATTGTTGTTTCTGTTGAGTAATTTTCTCTGTATGCAGATTGATCATCAGGTATGGCATTACATTTTCTTTCAGATGTTTCCAGGTTTGTTCGTGTACAGCAGTTTCAACAATTTTCGAAAAATATGACAGATTTGATATTGGCCTATATGAACTTAAATTATCTGCATCACCTTTTCCTTTATACACAGGCTTGATACATGCAACTTTTTCACAATCAGGGAAAACTGCCTGTGTTAGACTCATATTTACCATGTTTCGGTAGGTCTCTTGTAGTCAGTCTGGTGAAATTTTCTGCATCTTTTACATCATTAATTGGAAATGGGTCATTTCCGCAGTAGGTTTTTTTTTTTTACTTTCTTTATTATTCTCATATAATCACTCTGACTTAACTCTTTGAATACCCTTAGCTTATTTACACCTGTTGCTGATGTATTCCTTCGCTCTGTTGTGCCGATGTTGTGAAAACTGGAGCAGATTTGATTTATTTTTTCTTCAAAATAATCAATAAAATCATTTGCTAGGCATTTAGGATCATTAGTTATGTCAGGCAACACTATTTCTGTCTTTAGACCTAATAGTTTCTTTAGGTTCTTATGTATTTTCCGTGGGTCATTTTCATTGCACACTTTTTTGTAATAGGCTTTTTTTTTTTTTATAACTAAGATAAGGTAATTGTACCGATTTCTAGCTGCTTTGTAATGTTGCCAGTTTTCATTATTTTAATTTTTCATTTTTCATTGACTCGAAGCACTATCTATTTTGCTTATTAAATTGAAAATAAATAGATTAATGCTACTTAGTATAGTAACTATTAGCGTTAATGATACTGTAAGTAAAATGAATAATAGAATTAAACTTATAAATTAAATTACTTAAACTAGTAATTGCCTAATAGGCCGCAACTTCGCACGTTCGTAATATGTACCTTTCAAAGGTAAGAAGCAAATTACCTGGGAGGTTACCACAGCCACGGCGAACAGTTAGTTACAGTTACTCAGTAGCCAGGCCGGCATCTACAATTCTATAAGAAATTAGCTTTGAACAAAACTTAAGATTCTAACTCCAAGACAACAACAATTCTGGAATACGTCAACTCCAACTTCATAATTTGTGATAAGTCCTTTACATTATTATGTATCTTTGGGCATGTCTATGGAAAAAGTTAATGTACGGCAATGTCACAAAGCTTGTTTATTAGTGTAGCCTATCTACTCTATAAAGTAAGTTGTTTTGGTTGTTAGATAATTGTTTTGTTTATTAAATATAAGTAAGGTTGAAATTAATATAAATTTCAACATAATTCCAAAATTGTAATGTATTCCATATAATATTTCTGAGGTGAATTCGATGTGTTTATCTTTCGGTAAAATAAGTGATTTTTTTTTTTTTTAGAAACGGCTTACTGGCTAACTGTCTCTCGGAATTTCGAATGGTAACCAATATGCAACTCAAGTGCAACGTAATTAGTAACATATGTATTATAATCTATTTCATGTTCATATATAATGTATTCTGTAACCCGTAAGCATCGATAACTTTAGGTGGGCTGTTATCTTTTAAATATTTGCAGGCTATTGATACTAAATCTATTAGTATATTAGTTAATCATGTCTGATACAGAGGAAGAGTTTGTTGACCCTATGCATATTGTATCATCCTTGAGGAGGATGCGGGGAATCCACAAGCGGAAGATAACTGTTTACTTAAAGAAGCTAACGGAGCTTCATGATGATAATAGATTACCTTCTTCCTTTTGTAAGTCAAATAACTGAAATCGAAAAAATAGATCGATCAGGTTAAAAACTTTGAAAAAATTAATGTTTTGGAGACGCATGAAATAATAATAATAATAATAATAATAATAATGTTTATTGGACAAAAAATATTTACATACAAAGATTTACAAAAAGAAAAAAGACTCAGTCCAAGCCCATGTGGAGCAGAACTCTTCGGGCAATAATACAACTAAAATAATATCATCAATTAAGTAAAAATAAAAAATAAAGTAAAAATGGTTACAGATATACAAAATGTACGCATACATATGTTAGAATATTAAACTTTTATTTATGATGCATTGGTGTTGTTGATTATGCGCTTGGGTACAATCATTTGTTTTTACCCATAATTCTTGTCATGATGTGCGTGGCGTGACGCCGCTTTCTTTTGTCCATATAGTGTAACCGGCAAGTTCATGGCCGAAGGAACTGTGTACTGCTGCCTCCCACATTCTCCATTAAAGTGACTCTTTTAGTGATAATCTTTTATTATAACCCACCATCATGTCCTTCGAGCTCACAGGTTATGGGCCCAGCTCAAGCAAGAGGAAGTTGTATTTTGATGGTGATGAGGAGAAATATGAAATGTGGGAGATAAAATTTCTAGCCCATCTGAGACTTCGAAAACTTACCCTAGACGAAAGTGAAGATCAAACTTCAGCGGAATTCAGTGCTAAAAATGCTGACATTTTTGCCGAGATCGTTCAAGTTCTAGATGATAAGAGCCTCCAATTAATAATGAGAGATGCAGTCAACGATGGAAGAAAGGCATTGGAGATTCTACGGGACCATTACCGAGGTACTAGGAAACCAAGAATCATCTCCCTCTACACGGAGCTGACATCACTGAAAATGAGAGGGAAAGAATGTGTAACTGATTATTTTCTTCGAGCAGAGGCAGCCTCCACTTCGTTAAAGTCAGCTGGTGAGACGATCAGCGACAGCCTTCTTATTGCTATGGTGTTGAAGGGTCTTCCAGAGGAATTTACTCCATTTAATACTGTTGTTATGCAGAAGGATACCGAGTCTACGTTTCCAGAATTCAAGTCTCTGCTACGGAGTTATGAAGAAAGCCTGAGGAGTCGAGAGGCACACAGGCCTGATGTGAAGAGTGAGAACGTCCTTAAGGTGAATTATAAGAAGAATCCTGATTATCAGTGTGGTGGATCTGCCAGTGGCTCATCAGTAAGATGTTATTCATGTGGTAAGACTGGACATAAGTCTTTCGAGTGTAGGTTGAAGAAAGACAGAGGTAAGTGGTGCAAAGAATGCAAAACCATTACACACAATTTTGATGAATGTAGAAAGGCTAATAGGGCTACTAGATTTTCTAGTGCAACTGTGAATGTTTGTAAGCCTAGATCCACTAATGATTATAGTGATGAAGAATGTTGTTTCAAAATAAGTTGCTCTGTTGATAACATATCTACAGATGTATGTAATGTTCTTGTTGATTGTGGTGCTACTACCCACATCATTACTGACAAATCCAAGTTTAAGTGTTTTGATGAAGACTTTGATGAATCAAAGCATATGGTTGAACTTGCAGATGGTGCAAGATGCAAGAATATTGTTAAAGGTAAAGGTAAGGCTAAAATTGTACTTTTTGATACAAATGGTATAAAACAAAATGTTGTTCTTGATAATGCCTTGTATATTCCTACTTTTAAGCAGAATATATTTTCTGTACAATCAGCTGTTAGTAAAGGAGCTACAGTAAGCTTTAATCCTAATCATTCTGAGTTGATAAGTCCAAATGGTGTGTCTTTTGAAATAAATAAGAAAGGTAAGCTATATTATCTAAATAATGTAAACTCATGTAAATCTCGTTCACTAGAGGAGTGGCATAAGGTTTTGGGACACTGCAATGTTAAAGACATTTTGAAGTTAGAAGATAAAGCTGAAGGTATGAAAATTAGTGCCAAAAGTAAGTTTGATTGCATAACTTGTCATGAAGGTAAAATGCATTTATCTAGGAACAGATTACCAGATGAGAGAGCAAAGAGTAAAATGGAATTTGTACATTGTGATCTTGCTGGACCAATGAGTATTGAATCAAGGGAAAAATCTAAATATTGTATTGTTTTTGTAGATGATTATTCAGGATCTGTTTTTGTTTATTTCTTGAAGCAGAAAAGTGATGCACTTGATGCTACTAAGAAATTCCTTGCTGACACTAGTTCTTATGGTGTTGTTAAAAGATTAAGGTGTGATAATGGAGGAGAATTTACTTCTTCAGAATTTGAAAAATTTCTGGTAAGTAATAAGGTTAAACAAGAATTTTCTTCACCAAATTCACCACACCAAAATGGTACTGCTGAGAGAATGTGGCGTACATTGTTTGAAATGGCTAGATGTCTCTTAATTGAAGCAAAGCTACCAAAATTCATGTGGAATTATGCTGTTAGGGCAGCTGCTTATATAAGGAATAGATGCTACAATTCTAGACTAGATAAAACCCCATATGAAGTGTTAACGTCTAAGAAGCCTAAACTTGAAAATATGCATATTTTTGGTTCCCTGTGTTATGCTTATGTAGAAAAGAAAGCTAAGCTAGATCCAAGATGTGAAAAGGGAATATTTGTTGGTTATGATTCATACAGTCCTGCTTATCTTGTATATTATCCAGGAACTGACAGTTTGAGAAAGGTTAGGTTAGTACATTTTACTGATAAATTCAATTTTGATAAATCCCAAAGTCTAAAGGAAGATGGTGAATCAGAAGATAGTGAATTTGATTTTGATAATGAGAATGTCATTTGCAATGAAAAGAAAACAACTGTTAATGATAATCAAAGTGATCCTGTTTCTAAACATATCCTTGTTGAAGATGAGCATAGTGAAATTAATACAGATTTGACTGAAACTGAAAGGGAAGGAGAGTCCCGTTACCCAAGTAGGGAGCGAACTGCTCCCAAATATCTTGAAGAATATGTTGATCCTGATAATGTTGATTTACTGGGCTATTCTGTTCATTATTGTTGTAAAGTAACTGAAATTCCTGAAAGCTATAGAGAGGCATTAAATTCACATGTGGCTCACAAATGGATAGCTGCAATGGATGATGAAATTCAATCTTTGAGAGATAACAATACTTATGAATTGTGTAGTTTACCAAACAACCGTTGTATTGTAGGTGGACGATGGGTATATGCCATTAAAGAAGGGTTAAATGGTGAAGAGCAATATAAAGCTCGCTATGTTGCAAAAGGGTATTCCCAAATTGAAGGTGTTGATTATACTGATACTTTTTCTCCTACAGTGCGTATGACCTCAATTAGAATGCTTATGCAATTGGCAGTACAATATGATTTAATTGTACATTGTATGGATTTTAAAACTGCCTATCTTAATTCTGATATTGATTGTGAAATATTTGTTCAACAGCCTGAAGGTTACATTGAGACAGGAAGTAATAATGAACAATTGGTTTGGAAACTGAATAAATCTCTGTATGGTTTAAAGCAATCAGGCAGAAATTGGAATAATATGCTCCATGATTTCTTAATTCAAAATGATTTTGAGCAGTCATTAAGTGATCATTGTGTGTATGTCAATAAAAGACATAACTTTCATGTAATTATTTTGGTTTGGGTTGATGATATGATCATTGCCAGTAGTAATGAGAAAGCTCTGTTTGACACTAAACGTGTATTATGTCATAGATTTGAGATGAAAGATTTAGGGAAACTTTCATGGTTTTTGGGTATTGAGTTTGTTTTTGATGGAGATTGTATAAAAATGAACCAGAGTAAGTTCCTTGAGAAAGTTTTGAGAAAGTTCAAAATGGATGAATGCAACCCAAAGTCAATTCCTTGTGATCTAAGTGTTAATAAGTGTACCTTTGAGGAAAGTCCTGAACTAGTTGATAGTACTCTTTACAGAAACATTGTTGGAAGCTTGATATATATCATGACTTGTACTAGGCCTGATTTAAGTTTTGTTGTGTCTAAACTTTCACAGTATATGGCTAGGCCAACTCAAAGTCATTTGGCTATGTGTAAATATGTTCTAAAATTTCTTAAAGGTACTAAACAACATTGCCTTGTTTTTAAGAGGTCTTACGATACTATTGAGATTTCTGGTTACTGCGACTCAGACTGGGGTAGTTCTGAAGATCGTAAAAGTATTTCAGGTTATTGTTACCAAATGAACGCCGATAGTGCTCTTATTTCTTGGAAGAGTAAGAAACAAAGCAATGTAGCTTTAAGTTCTTGTGAAGCTGAGTATGTTTCATTGACTTTTGCTATCCAAGAAGCAAAATTTTTGCAGCAGTTGTTAACTGATATGATTAATGTTGAAGTCAAACCCATCATATTATTTGTTGATAACCAAGGGGCAATTAAACTTGCTAAGAACCCTGTTTACCATCAAAGGTCTAAACATATAGACATACGCTATCATTTTATCCGTAATGAAGTTATGAGTAAAAATGTTGATTTAGTGTATGTCCCCTCAAGTGAAAATAAAGCCGATATGTTTACAAAACCAGTAACTAAAGCAAAGTTGATTTATTTTAATTTGTGTCAATAATGGTTTTGTAATATTGACCTTTGATAGCTTTGTATTTTGTTTGTTTTTGATTACCATGATGCATATATTTGTTTGATGTGTAGTAATTTGCAGATTGATGAGAATAAAAGTTTATGAGGGGGTGTTAGAATATTAAACTTTTATTTATGATGCATTGGTGTTGTTGATTATGCGCTTGGGTACAATCATTTGTTTTTACCCATAATTCTTGTCATGATGTGCGTGGCGTGACGCCGCTTTCTTTTGTCCATATAGTGTAACCGGCAAGTTCATGGCCGAAGGAACTGTGTACTGCTGCCTCCCACATTCTCCATTAAAGTGACTCTTTTAGTGATAATCTTTTATTATAACCCACCATCATGTCCTTCGAGCTCACAACATATACATAATCATATGTATACAAATAGATACATATAAATGAGATTCTTAGCCTAAAAACAAATGGAAATGCATATTTATATGATAAAGAAGGATGGTATATAAAAGCTAATGGTATATACATTGAAAAATTGTAGATATTAAGCAAAAATCTCAGTAAAAGAATTAGTTTTACAAAATAAAAAAATATTCTAAACAATGAAACATACTTGCGTTGTGGTTAGGTAGGCAAGTATAAATATTTATTAATAAAGCTTAATACCCAGATAACAGGAGATTTGTATATGATTTCTTAAAAGACCGAACGCTAAGCAGTGCCTTTAGATAAGCGGGCAGAGTATTCCAAAGTTTAATACCTTGGTATAGATAGGATTGGTGGCATCTATTAATACGTATGAAAGGAAGAGTTAAGTTTGAATTTCTTGTTCCATATGGATGAACTGATTATTCTTGAATTATTTTTCGTCTTAAATCTGGAAATTTGTTCAAAATAAGTGTTTGGAACATCATATTCATTAAGGAGAGCTTATAAGTGTCTTCCAGCTTCAATATCGAGAGAGACCGGAAGAGTGGCGATGTATGAGCTAAGTAATCACTGGAGCTTATGATTCTTACCAGTCTTTTTTGAATTACAATTAATGGTTGCAAGACATTTCTACTACTACTCCCCCACGCCGTATTGCAGTAATTTAGGTGAGGAGATACTAACGAGTGATACAATTGTTTTATAATATATAAGGGGAAATACTCTTTTAATCTATATATGATACCCATTACTTTGGCAATTTTATTAACCGTCATATTTACATGCTCACAGAAAGTTAGTTTATTATCAAGAATTATCCCTAAAAATTTACCACTGGACTTCTGATCCAGAGTGTGATTTCCTATAGCAACCCTTATGTTATCCGGAACTCTACGTAGAGAAAAGATTATGAAGCATTTCTTTCTTTCATTTAAGGTTAACTTATTTGCTAGTAGCCAGTTTTTTACATGAGTTAAATCAGCAGTTAGTGTATCACAGAGGGAGTAGATATTTTTATGTCTAAAATGAAGCGTAGTGTCATCGGCAAAGAGTATGGAGCTTAACCTACCTACTGATCGAGGTAGATCATTGATATAGGCGAGGAAAAATAACGGGCCTAGGACTGATCCCTGGGGAACACCTATAGCATTCAGGTTAGTATAGAGCTCGACCAGTATGAACAATACTCAAGTGAATCAAATGGGGCTTCTGGCAACTTATCTGTCGATAAAGTTTTAGATATGATGTCTAGAATAAATATGTCTGATGGGAAACCACCTTCTCTAGAATGTGGAATCTTTATTGGTGAGAAGATAGAATTTGCTTTCAATTAATTTTTTTAATCAATTTAATAATGTCATTGGGTCCAGAAAAAATTTCAGATTCTGCCAAACAAATATATTTACATGGGTACCTTAGGGGCTATGCCTTGAAGGTAGTTAAGCATTTAACTATTTCTGACCGTAACTACCACTTGGCAATTGAAATGTTAAAAGAAGAATTCCTTGACGTAAATTATATTGTTGACGAGACTTTTAAGAACATCTTGACTGCTGCACCAAGTGCTGAATATGATCAAGAATTCTCGTCGGTGAAAGTTTACTTCAACGAAATCAAATCCTATCTGCATGAATTGAAAGCACATAATATGATTTATTGGAAGTTGGGTTCTCTGGGCATAAATTTGTGAGTCATATAGTATTTAATAAACTCCCCATACCAGTAAAGAGAGTTAGTTCACAAATTGAATACCAATTATCCTAATATATCTGACATTGTTTCTAATTATAATGAAATTATCAAAACTTTATCTAAAACTGTTTCCAATAGATAAAAGACCTTTACTGAAACCTCTAGTGAACATTGTCCTAACAGTTCATCTAAACCTAAAGAAAATTGGGGGAAGTGCCTTGGTATATGTATGTATGTATAAGTACGATTCAAAATTTTATATTTGCAAATAAAGTAACTAAATTAATTTGTAAATTGTGTGCAGCTGAAGGCCATACTTTGGGAAAATGTGTTAACTTTAACAATTATAATGATAAATTGGCCCGACTTGGAGAACTTTCGCTGTGCACTAGATGTGCTGGTTCAGGGCATGAAGACAATGAATGTTACGGGAAACAAAATGAGTTAAGGTTTGAATGTCTTATCTAGAAAAGTAAAGCTGAACTAACTACTAAAACTAACGTAAGCTTATGTTTTGCTCAAAGAAGTTTTGATGCTCTCACATTTTACCTACTATGACTTTGTATTTAAGAAATGGCAAAAAGGCTAAGAAAGTCAGATGTCTGTTTGACACTGGCAGTCAGCGGTCATATATTTCCGAATCTGCCGCTAAAGATCTTTGTCAGGATATAGAGGCGTTGTATGCTTTGCAATATGATGCAAGCACATATATAGGGCAAGAAACTAAGAGCTTCAAGCAAATGTCCACTGGAATAAATATAAACAATAATCTAATATTCATACCTTTATTAGTTGACAAATCTCTGAATATAAACTTTGAAGTGCCCGGCATGAATCAAATAATAAATAAATTTAAAGAAAATATTGCTTTATTGGATGAGACTTATTGTGACCACAGAAACCATGAAGGTTGACATGTTATTGGTAATGGATATCATTCAATTTTTACCTACGGTAACTTGGACTAAAATGTTGTGAGGAGCTTGTTTAGTCGTAAATAATAGAGTAGCTCCAGTTGGTAAAGTGTTGAACTTTTTGGATGAGGCAGAAAGTAGAGCTGTTATGGACTCCATAGTTAATAAGAAAACACTGAATATTAAAACAAAAAGCATGGTAAATTTAGTAATCGATCCTCTCAAATCTTATTTTAATCCATTAGAGCAAGTATTAGAAGACAGTGAAGTAGATAATGGACTTGAATACCTTTTTAGTCTCGAATGCTTGGGAATAGAAAAGAATTATAAAAGAATTGGTCTCCTTTGATAAAGAACAAATTGACAGATTTAGAGAAGGGATCTCTTTTGATAATAGATTTTATTATGTAGAATTGCCCTGGTATACTAATAAAATTAACAGCGTCCCATCTAATCATTTTATTTCACTTAAGGTATTAGAAAGAACAGTAGAGTATCTTGGTAAAAAAGGTCTCCTTGATAAATACCAGGAAGTTTTTGATAAACAACCTGAAGATGGCATAATAAAGAAAATTAAAGTAAGTCCTGACTATCATGAGTATATTTGGATTCCCCATAGACCAGTTATAAAATTAAAAGAGAAAGTTACCACAAAAATTAGGCCAGTATTTAACTGTTCTTTAAAAACTTACAGGGAATTGCCCTCACTCAATGAAGCAGCTTATCCTGGGATAGATTTAATGGGCTCAATACTGAAATTGCTCTTTTACTTTAGAACTAATAAGTATGTAATGTTGAGCGACGTCAAACAAGCTTTTTTTTATGATTAAATTAAAAAATGAATTGGACAAAAATTTATTTTGTTTCTTCTGGAAACGATGAAATAAATTAGTATCTTATCGCTACAAAACAATAGTTTTTGGTTATACTTCTAAACCTTTATACTAAATTTTGTTAGGAAACATCACGCAGAAAGATATCCTGATGATAAGTGTAAAGAAATATTGACTAATAACTTTTATGTAGACAATCTTCTTATAACCGGTAATAACATTGATGAAATGAAAATTTTTTATAAGCAAGCTAATGATAGGATGGAACAAGGGAGCTTTATTTTAAGGTCTTGGAACTCCAATTGTGTAGAGTTGAGAGAAGAAATGGCGTCTGATAATAGACTTGATGAACATTCTTGCGAAGAGGATAAGGTATTGGGTTATAGATTCAACGTAAATAATGATTCTATTAGTCTTGCGCCTTGTAAAATAGACCCAGAAGCGGACACAAAAAGAAAAGTATTGTCACAAACTTCTAAAATATTTGATCCTTTGAATATAGTCCTTCCTGTAACAATAAGAGGCAAAATTTTAATGAGAAAAATATAGAAATTAGATGTTGGTTGGGATCATAATTTACCTAAAGATTTTGTGGGGAAATGAGAATTATCAGTAGAGATTTTGAAATGTTATCTGAACTTAAATTTCCTAGAGAGTCCCTTAATGAACTAGATTCGTATGGTCTGCACATATTTTGTGATTGCTCTGTGGAGGCCTATGGGTTTGTGGCCTATGCGGTTAATCAAAATGATAAAAGTTCTTATTTGTTCTCCAAATCTAAATTGGCTCCACTGAATAAGAGAAATGAGCAGTGTCCCCACTTTAGAACTAATGGGAGTAATTCTAGCTTCTAATTTTTTACCTTCCTTACTAAAAGCCTACAATAATATAAATTTTCAATTCATTAATATTTGTGTTCATGCACAAGTGGTTTTAAATTGACTATTGACCAGAGAAACTAAAATAAAATCTAGATTTGTTAGAAATAGAGTACTTGAGGCAGATGGTCTTAAAAGTTGAAATATTTAAGCTATTTCAACTACCTGTCTTATATCACTATGGAAATACAGAAGAAAATCCTGCTGACATGATCACCAGAGGTTTATCCTATACTAAATATTTAAGTAAATCAACTTATTGGCTAGAAGGTCCAGAATGGTTGAGTAATAATTTTGACAGAGAGCATATCGCCTTACTATAAGCATCAAATAAGTACAGTATGCACTATGCAAATAAATAAAGTAAACGCTGGTATTCTCAATATAAATAAAATATCAAATTATGAAAAATTGTCAAGTTTTACCAGTTACTTGTTCAAATTTTGTTGTAGATTATAGGGTGGTGGTCCTAAAAGGAAAGCCTTAGAGTATTGGGTGAAAATTGCACAGAAAGAATACTTTTCAGTAGAATTAGATTTTTTACAAAGCAGTGCCAATATTACTAATAATATACCTCCTTTGGTGTCCAATTTAAATCTATTTTTAGATTCAAAGGGTGTAATTAGGTCTAGGGGAAAATATCCAAGTGTTTGTACCAAAGACTATATACTGAAGGAAGATAGGAAGGCTCAGGCTTTTAACAGACAAATGAGTGTGCTATAAAAAGATGCCAGATACTCCCATGCGAAACGAATGACTCCATCTGTTGAGCGAGCAACCAAACATTCAGAGCGGTAATGCTTACGGGTATATAGGATGGAATTCGATTATAAATTTTGCGACATATTTGTTCATAATTTGCATTACTATGTCAGTATATCTTACTCATATATTCATGATATTCTTAAATTTTAGGTAACTAAATAGCAAATTATGTTTCTCAGTCTATTTTTTAGAAATTCAATAGCTATATCTCTTGTGATTTAGTTAATTTTCTTGCAAATTCAAGTATTGTACAGTATATTACAACCATTTTTAAATGTTCTATACAATACCACATTCGAATAAATTAAAACGTACTGTATATATGATTTGTTAAACTTAGCCACAAATGCTTATGTGTAGGCATACATTTAATTACATTTTGTAGGCCACTGTAAGATGGAGAGATATTAGGTGTATAAAAACACAATTGTATTTTATTTTTTATTGAAATGGAAAAGCATGATGCACTCATGTATAGTTTAGTATTAATAACTAATAAATGTATAAATGTACAATCAAAAGGATCAAAATAACACAAAATTGTATCACACACAAAAATAATCAAAAGGGGGTTGGAAATAGAAATAAGGTAGCATACAAGCCAACAAAAAATGAAAAACAAAAGAGATTTACTGTGGATGCCTTGCCTTAATCTTACATCCAATATCAGTGGGGTTTACTCATTAGCAGCACATACTGCATGTATTATACTGTTTGTACTCACCGTTCTTTGTCCTTAGGGAACCTGTGAAATACCAAATGAGGATCGGTTTCTTTTTGTTTATGGCACACAACACACTTGTGTGACTTCTTTACTGTCGGCACCATGATTTCGTTTGAGTCAACTGTCAAATTCTGAATATAAACAAACAGACGACAAACGATGTATACCTACAACGCCATCTGAAATCGGAGCAACCAACTATTGTGTTCACTTTTGAGTTGCCAACTAGCGTATTAACATTCTATTTTGAGCCTTCCTATCTTCCTTCAGTATATAGTCTTTGGTTTGTACTTTGACTTTGATGTTCATAACCCAGTATTAATTCCTAAAGAGCATAGGTTCACCTCATTGTTAATAAAGCATTGTCATTTGAAGGTACAGCATTTAGGAATAGGCACTACACTGAACTACCTTAGGGAACAGGGATTTTGGATTCCTAAGGGTAGGTCAGTAGTAAAGACTGAGCTGAGTAGTTGTAATATGTAGGAAGTATAATGCCTTAGCTTACAGATACCTGAAGTTTACAGGTATGCCTAAACACCACATGAATTTAGTTAAGCCTTTTCAGCATGTAGGTATTGATTTCACTGGACACCTTTGGGTTAGGGATGAGTTGAGTGGTAAGACCACAAAAATGTTCATATTAGTTTTCACTTGTCTTAACGTGCGCGCTGTGCACTTTGAATTGTTACCAGACATGTCCACTAAAAATTTTGTTCTCGCTTTCCAAAGATTTAGTAATACATACACAATACCACAATACCTGTACAGTGACAACGCTAAGTCTTTTCTCAAGGGCGGAAGTATCCTTGAAAGTTCTTTGGAGTCGCAGGAATTTCAATCTGAACTAGGCAAATGTAATATCAAACACATTAAAATACCTTTATATTCAGCATGGGTTGGTTCTGCTTGGGAGAGATTGATTAGAGTATTAAAGAATTGTCTTTATAAAGTAATAGGAAGGTCTAAATTAACTTACTTTGAACTATTAACTACCCTTTCTAACATTCAATTAGTGATCTATTCCAGGCCTTTAACGTATAGATCAAGGTCAGAAAATTTAGAGTTTATAACTCCAAATTCCTTTATCAAATTGCATGGTAATTCATCCCTCATTTTGAGAAAAGATGATAGTGATGTTTGGTTGGACGATTCTAGTCAACCTTCTTTAGAGAGAACTGTGAAAATACAGGAAGAAATTATTGAAAATTTTAAGAAATTGTTGTATGAAAATTATCTCTTAAGCCTGAGAGAACATAGTAGAAATTTGTATCAAAGTAAGTGGGAAAATAGAATTAAAGTGGGTGACATTGTTCTAATAAAAGCAATTAATAAGCCCAGGCCATATTGGATGATGGGTAAGGTATTAGAATTAATATTAGGATTTGACAATAATATTAGGTCAGTGAAACTAAAGCAAAGTAATGGGGCTATAGAATATCATTTTATTTGTAATTTTTATCCTATGGAACTGTCAGTGACACATGCTATAAGAGATAGGCGAATCAGAGACAATTCAATGGAAATTGAGGTAGAAACAGGCAGTATAGATAAACCTGAACCTATTCACCTTGAACAAGTCGAAAGGTCTGTAAGACCCAAGAGAAAGGCTTCCGAAAGATTTGAAAGAATGCTAAGGGAAAATTTAGATAATTTGTAAATACTGCTTTTCAGTATATTATTTACTGTAATTACTATTAATTAAGTTTTTATTTTGACTAAAATGCTACAGACTCGAAACTTTTTCAGTGTGAGAATATACTTTATTAAATGCTTTATTCTTTAACTAAACAAGGATTAAGGGCATTGCAAATAATTAATTTTTAGGTAATAAGTAAATAAAACTAAATACGTAAATAAAAAGTAAAATTAGGAGATAGCCTATAGTAAACTAAGCTAAGTTAAAATTGGTGTAAATATATAAATAAATGCTACACTTAAAATAAAGTAAAGACTAAAGTTAAAATGCTACACTTTTAGTAACGTGAGGATGGTACTAAAGTAACTTAGCAATACTTTTATTTAGCGTTGTTGGAAATAATTGTTTAACACAGTAGCCAGATTTAAGGTGACCTTAATAAATAATGTATGGTTAATGAAGATATTCATTGCAATTCTATAATTGCAATCCTTTGTGGGGAGTTAGCTTGACTCGAAGCTTTACCCATTTTTCTTAATAAATTAAAAGTAAATAACTTAATGCTACTTAGTATAGTAACTTAGTGTTAATGATATGTAAAATGAATAATAAAATTAAACTTATGAATTAAATGACTTAAATTAGTAATTGCCTAATAGGCCTTGAGTTCGCGCATGCGTAATATGTACCTGTCAAGTAAATTACCTCTGAGGTTACCACAGCCAAGGCGAACAGTTCCAATAAAAAGTACTCAGTGGAAAGGCCGGCATCTTCATAGGATATTAACGCTGAACAAAACTAAACGTTCCAACTCCAAGACAACGACAATTTTGGAACACGTCAACGTCTAGCTTTGTGATAAGTGATCTATATTATTCTGTATCTTTGGACATGTCTAGGGAAGAGGGTAATGAAGGACAATGTCACAAAGTTTTATTAGTGGATCTACTATTTGATGTAAGTTGTTTTGGTTTTTGAATAATTGTTTTGTTCATTGAATATAAGCAAGGTTGGAATTAAAATAAATTCCAACAGTATTTAAGTTTAAATACTTATGGATATTTACCTTCGGCAAGGATGTTATGTTTACACCCCTGTCTCTTCGTATGTTTCTTTGCCACCAGCCTAACTCAAAAAGTTACGGACGAATTTTGATGAAAATTTCAGGATATGCTAGAAAGGTGGTAACTTAAAAGTGAGCTGCCTTGGCGGAGGTCTATGTTTTCCATCGTTTTTCTTTTTTACTTCTTTTGTATACAATTGAACTATGAAATTTTGATATGAAATCAAACCTTGACTATTTTCTTATTATGCTTCAGTACTATGATATTTGGTGAATATCTGACAAAAATTACATACAGTAATGGAAATACTTTAAAAGAGGTTATGAATTTGGTTCCAATTCCATTTGTTTTTGTAAATGGAGAAGAGACCTTGGATCACGTATGATTAACCTTCGTATGATGAAATTCCCAATACTAGAATTCGTGCCTGAAACTACAAAGTGACCAGCGATATAAGGGTAATTTTAGATGTACAATATAAGAAGGGTGCATCAGTGTAATGGATCGTAGTTCTGCTTCGAGGGCTGTTTCAAAATAATAATGGCTAATATATTGTGCCATATATTCATTATATGGGACGCTTGGGGACAGGGAAGAGGCTGAATAGACGAGGACACGGAAAATGAAGGGCAGCAGATTAAGGAAGGTCAAAGGAAAGGGGAAACATTACAGATAGGGGCGGTGGTGTGGGGGGGGGGGGGAATAAGACTAAAGGCAATAACGAAACAACTGTTATTGCAAACTTTCCTAAGACTTGGTACTTGAATAGCAACAAGGCAAATATCCATGTCTCCTATTTTACTTCAAAATTTCATTGATATCATATCTTTTGCCACAATCATGAGACAAAAGGAAATGTCTTGGTAACTAGTTATTTTCTTTTTTCTTAGCCTAGATGTATAAATTACTCATCGAAAAGCCAAATCTTAACTTTCTAATTTTCATGATGTAAATTTTGTATGCGGTTTTAAGTTTAAAATTGTTCAGTATTATCCAATGCATCCATATCTGTTGTCACGAGTGATGGGGCAAAACACTTTTTTTTTATGTGATACCCTTTAGATGGGAAGCACTAGCGGATCCAGGGGCGGGGGTCGCGTTGGGTAGCGATCATTCCTTTTTTAAGAAAAAAGAGTTTGAATGTTAAAGTTGGGTTGTCAGGAAAAGAGGTTTGACGATTAAACCTTTGGTTTTTGAGAAAAAAAAAAAGGCTTAAACATACGGTTTCAAAAAATAAGTTTCACTGTTATACGTAGGGTTTTCAAGAAAAAAAGTTTGACCGTGAAACTTGGGGTTTGAAAAAAAAACACTTGACTGTTAGACTTGGGATTTTCAAGAAAAAGAGGTTGACTTTAACTTAGTGTTTTCAAGAAAAAAGTTTGTCTGTTAAACTTAGGAATTTAGGAATTTCAAGAAAAATACTTTGTTTTGAGAAAAAAGTTTGCCTGTTAAACTTAAGGTTTTCAAGAAAAATGTTTGACTGTTAAGCATGTGATTTTTAAGAAAAAAGAGGGTTCACTGTTAAACTTGTGGTTTTCAGGAAAAAAGTTTGACTGTTAAAGTTATGGTTGTTAAACGGGATTTTCAGGAAAAAAATTGACCGTTAAACTCGCCTTATCAGTGGAAAAATATTTAATTTGTCAGTTATCCTTATTTTCAGGTTTCATCGTTTATTAAGTTATCTTGCATTTTACAAATTTTCATGTGACGGCCCTCTTGCTCAAAAGTTTAAAAACTATTTGTGGATCTACATTTGAAAATTAATTTATTATATTCATAAGCATTAGTGTCACAACCATTTTAATTGCAAACTCGATATTTTATTAAATACTCACAGTAGAATCATCTTGAACTCTTATCACCTTCAATGGACAAGTGGTTTAAGATTCTGTTTGAATCGTTTCTTATGCTATGCGTAGTCGTTTTCATAAAACGAATTTCCCCTTGTTGCTTTATTCTCGAGTCAGAGACAATTTGAAATCATTATACTATTTGTAGCTGAATGCATGAAAGTCACGTGTGTTAGTGATTATAAATAGTCCTTTGTTAAATAAATTCTTACTCCTTTACCTTGCGTAATAGACAAGGATAAGTGCAACAGAGTGGGAATCAGCTCAATTCTCTTTATTTATTTCTTAGGAATAGTGAATTCAATATATATACATACATACATATTTATAAAGTATTCCCTCGAACATCACGGTAGATATGGACCGAGACCACCCATCATATTCGAAAATCCGCGAAGTAGGACAAAACCATTATTTTTACCTTATTTAATTCTTAATAGGCTGTTTAAAGCCATCCATGTAATGTTTATAACCCACCCTTTACTATATTAATAATAATAGAAATATTGTAACACTTGTTAGGTTGTACAGTACACTATTACAGTTCACTACTGTACATAAATACACCTGTAACACTAGAGAATTAAGCAAGTACGTACATGCAACAAGTTAGTTACTGTGGTAATACATGTACAATACATACATACATATGTAAAAAAATTGATTTCAAAAAGAAATTACAAATTAAACAAATAAATATCTAATAAAATAAAACAGAAAAAATAATTTAAGCAACTAGAGAGAACCTTTACAATATGTACAAACGTATGAAAAAATAATTAAAGAACCTTTACAATACATTTATCTGAAACAAAAAATACAAAATAGAAAGGCAAATAATTATCAAAATAAAAAAAATATATATTTTTTGTGCTTGCCATGGAAGATGTCAACTTGGATGATGAAGGATTCTTAAAGTTGAACGATTGCCTAGGCTACAAAGACGATGACGACGACGATGATATGATGATGATGATGAATTGACTGCACAATTGATATTATGATGATGACTGCTTTTATAATTCTTCGGAAATTGGGGGCGCCATATCCTCTGGCACCGCCTCCTGAACTTTGGCTGCAAGAACTTTTTTTTTTGGCGCTCGAAGAACATGGTGATCGGTAACTGCCACCGTTCTTTCATCATTTTTTCTAAAACGACCTTATACGGCTGCATACCACCACCCAGATTGTTGCAGAATTGCAGAGACCGTATCCTATGACCGTCATATTCCCGTGAAAGTGCTTGCGCCTCTTTCAATAACCTGCAAATGGTCAAGAGCCGTTCTAAGGTTAGGCCAGGGCCAGGATCCTCTTTCTTTCCCTCTTCCGAATCGTTTTCCTCTTCGCTAGCTGACTTTGATAGTTCTGTTAAGTCCTCTTCGGTTAGTTCTTGGGAGTGGCAGTCAAGCAGTTCGTCGACGTGGTTCGTAGTCATGTTGGCAAATTACTATTATTATTACTAGCCAAGCTACAACCCTAGTTGGAAAAGCAAGATGCTATAAGCCCAAGGGCTCCAACAGGGAAAAATAGCCCAGTGAGGAAAGGAAATAAGAAAATAAATAAATGATGAGAATTAAATCAACAATATATCGTTCTAAAAACAGTAACAGCGTCAAAACAGGTATGTCCTATATAAACTATTGACAACGTCAAAAACATATATGTCATATATAAACTATAAAAAGACTCATGTCAGCCTGGTCAACATAAAACCATTTGCTCCAACTTTGAACTTTTGAAGTTCTACTGATTCAACTACCCGATTAGGAAGATCATTCCACAACTTGGTAACAGCTGGAATAAAACTTCTAGAATACTCTGTAGTATTGAGCCTCATGACTGAGAAGGCCTGGCTATTAGAATTACCTGCTTGCCTAGTATAACGAACAGGATAGAATTGTCCAGGGAGATCTGAATGTAAAGGATGGTCAGAGTTATGAAAAATCTTATGCATGCATAATGAACTAATTTAATGACGGTGCCAAAGATTAATATCTAGATCAGGAATAAAAAGTTTAATGGACTGTAAGTTTCTGTCCAACAAATTAAGATGAGAATCACTAGCTGAACACCAGACAGGAGAACAATACTCAAAACAAGGTAGAATGAAAGAATTGAAACACTTCTTCAGAATAGATTGATCACCGAAAATCTTAAAAGACTTTCTCAATAAGCCAATTTTTTTGTGCAACTGAAGAAGACACAGACCTAATGTGTTTCTCAAAAGTAAATTTGCTGTCGAGAATAACACCTAAAACTTCAAAAGAGTCATACAAATTTAAAGAAACATTAACAATACTGAGATCTGGATGTTGAGGAGCCACCGTCCTTGACCTACTTACAATCATACTTTGAATTTTGTTAGGATTCAACTTCATACCCTATAATTTGCACCATGCACTAATTTTAGCTAAATCTCTATTAAGGGATTCACCAACCCCAGATCTACATTCAGGGTATGGAATTGATGCAAAGAGAGTAGCATCATCTGCATATGCAACAAGCTTGTTTTCCAAGCCAAACCACATGTCATGTGTATATAGTATGAAAAGTAATGGGTCAAGAACACTACCCTGTGGAACACCAGATATCACATTCCTATACTCACAAAGGTGCCCATCAACAAAAACTCTTTGGGATCTATTACTTAAAAAATCAATAATAATGCTAAGAAATGACCCAGCCACTACCAACTGTTTCAGTTTGAAAACAAGGGCCTCATGATTAACACGGTCAAAGGCCTTTGAGTTACAACCCGCTTTTGTGTTTTATTGGAGGTTATGGCACCAGTTCTCCTAATCTTAACCTCCTCTTTCTTTATAGACCGAACAGTGGATTCGTACACCCCGAAATGGCAGCCGACAGCTGCATACGTTCTTCCTTCCTTGAGCATATCGAAAAGTTTAATCTTCTCTGGGATAGACATCATCTTACGTTGCTTCTTAGACTTGCTGTCAGCCTTGAAGGTAGCAGGACATTTAGGAGCCATTACAAGGGATGTACACTTGAATAAAGTTCACAAAAATCACATTTAAATCACACACGGCACAGATAAAGTGAAACACGCGATGCTGAATACTGGAGCGAAATGGAGGAAGCAAAGCTGGGAGGAATCTCCAGTGATTGCATCCACTCTCCTGAAGCGGCAATCATGTAACTGTTTACAAGTTGCGATGTTCTCATTGGCCATCTCGTTCTCTACGAACCAATCACAGATCTCCTTACAAGTTACGTCAGTGTCTCGCATAAATGCTACGTTATGCTTCTTGATGTGGCTAGTGAACCGAGAAACTAAGCATATGGCGGCGGTGTTCCAGTAATTATTTTTTTTAGTATATTTCCAAAATATAAGTTATTATACTTATATAACTTTTTTTTTTTTTTACATTTTACTACTGTATTATTCTTCATATAATATTAAAAATATATTTATAATACACAATTTTTGACATTTTAATCATTTTTAATATTTAATTTTTGAATATTCGACTATCATAGTTTTTATGGATTTACGGTTGAATCCGCATTATTAATATATTGAAAAACCTGTGAAGTAGCGAATCCGTGATATCTGAACCGCGAAGTAGCGAGGGGTTACTTATATATATTCTTGCGAAGCTGGTCTAGTATAGATTAAATATTCTATTCATTTATTTTATTT
>NC_090725.1:170686813-170745609 GCF_036898095.1 Palaemon carinicauda
TCAGAACCTAATTGCTAACTGCAATTTAGGATTTACCTAGTGAGACTCCAGATTGAAGATGATGAAAAAAGAGTAGCATCGTCTGCAAATTATACAACGAGCTTGTTTTGTAGGCCAAACTGCATATAGTATATAGTATATAGTATGGAAAGTAATGGGTCAAAAACACTACACCAGATATATCATGCCTGTACTCACTATCAACAACAACTCTTTGCGATCTATTACTTAAAAATTCAACAAGAATGCTAAGGAATGACCCACTCACCCTTAAAAACAAGGACCTTATGATTTTATATATATATATATATATATATATATATATATATATATATATATATATATATATATATATATATATATATATATATATATATCATCAGCCGTTGCTTGTTCACTGTAAGACAATGGACTCAGACATGTCCTTCCACTCACGTCTGATTATGTTCTTTCTATACCAGTTTATATCAGCAAATTTTCTAAACTAATCTGTCCGTCTTCTTTTCTTCCTTCACCTGCTTCTTTTGCAATATCTAGGGAACCATTCTGTTATTCTTAATGCCCATTTATTATGCGTCATTCTCATTATATGTCCTGTCCATGTCATTTTCTTACATGTTGTAAGATTATCCTCTACTTTAGATTGCTTCTGTTTCCACATTGCTCTTTTCTGTCTCTTAGTGTTATTCCTCATTATTTTTACCATAGCTCTTTGAGTTGTAACAAGTTTCTGTTTTCATTTTTTTTTTTTTGTAAGGCTCCAAGTTTCTGATGCATAAGTTATTACTGGTAGGACCACCTGATTAAGTACATTTCCTTTTAGAGAAAGTGGCATTTAAATTTTCATAATATCATTATGTTTAGCAAAATCTCTCTATCCCATGTGGTCTCTCATTGTTGCCAGAGTTTTAGTTAGAATATTCCAGACTTGTACTCTTTTTCATGTTTCCCTCTCTTCTTTTTTTCTTTTATGTTGCTCTCTGCTTACTTTTTGTTTTTCTTTGACCTTAGGTAACTTTAGCCTTGCTATAAAGTTCACGAGTACGTTGTAAAAACACAATGTACATACAAACTGCAAGTAAACAAACACATGTGCATCGTAACTTCCAAAGACTATATACTGAAGGAAGATAGGAAGGCTCAAAACATGAATGTTACTATTCAACTCAAAGTGAACACAATAGTTTGACCGTTCAGTGTTCAGATTGCGTTGTAGGTATATTGCATGTCGTCTGTTTGTTTATATTTAGAATTTGACAGTTGACACAAACAAAATCATAGCACCAACAGTGAATAAGTCACTCAAGTGGGTTTTTTGCAGTAAACAAATAGAAACTGATCCTAATTTGGTGTTTTACAGGTTCCTTAAGGATTAAGAACGGTGAGTACTAACAGTATAATATATGAAATATATCCTGCTAATGAGTAAGCCCCACTGATATTGGATATAAGATTAAGGCAAGGCATCCATAGTACATTTTTAATTCCAACTTTTTTTTTTTCAAAGTTTACTGAGTAACTTTATGTCTTCATCACACGCAAACCAGCAACCAAGCACTGCTGTGCCAATTAAGGAGTGTTAAGAGAATAAAAAAAGTGTTGGTTTAAAGAGTAAAAGTGTTCAAGGTATGTCAATTGAAGTATAGCCTACAAGGTTAAGAAAAACTTCCAAATTCCTAGCCTAACCAAAACTTATTAGTATCACAGCAAACATGCCGATAGATGTCCAGAGGTTAGACAGATTGAGTATCTTTGATGATCAAGAATCAGTGAGTAAAAGATCCAAAATGTGGAGAGGTAGCTTCTAGATTTATGTAGAAGTACTGGGGAAAATTCATAAAAGCAGCAGAAACCATTGTTACTTCATACTGCAAGTTTGGAAGTTCAGGAAGTTTACAGACGACAATCGAAGGGCTCACAAATCTATTTGCTCCTCAAGCAAATATGTACTTTGACTGTTATCAGCTCATCAAAGCCTCACAGGAATCAGGTGAGACATTAGATTCATTTGTGACTAGGTTAAGGAGATTAGCTTCAACTTGTGAATTTAGAGATCTAGACCACAGGTCAATAGAGCAAATTATAGTAAAGACTAACTCACAAGAGCTTAGGAAGACATTGGCACAAGAAAAGAAGCTAACCTTGCAGAAAGTTCCAGAAATAGCAAGAACGCATATTTAAGAAAAACAATAATAATGAGTTTCCCCCAAAAAGTTACCTTACATTGCCCATCCTAACCCAACCCAACCTAATCTAACCTAACCTAACCAAACCTAACTTATCCTAACCTAACTTTTAAAGTGATACGTTCAAGAGTGATTGGATTTCCTCTGCAACATGCTATAAGTCAAAACTATAGCATAGACGAATGTTTTTTGTATGCTGGTGAAATAGGATGGCATAACATATAGTATCATATGTTCACCTAGATGCTTGATATGGACAAACCTCATCCAAATTCAGGAGTTGAGCCAAAAAACTTCACGACAATTATATTCAAGCTATCGTGTGTCGAGCAGGCATTTCTCCACCAAAACTTACCTACATCCAGCTTCTGACAAACTTTGCCACAATGCCTGCCCAGATCTACATGTAGAAGGTATGTGTCATCTATTCTATTTATGTGTTTAGTCATTGCAACATTATTAACTGATTTTTTTACCAGTGAGACATTTTTCTACCTAAAAAGCTGGCCTCTATTGCACATTACAGGTTCTACTAGCTTCACCAGATCAGATGTTGACCCAATAAAACAAGTGAGTTTTTGAAGATGCCGATTTAATTGTAGCCATATGAAGCTTAGATGCCTCTTTACATGAGTATGCTACAAAGGAAGATGAAAGGTGAATATACTCACAAGCACTTTTGCTGTACTTTATTCTGATAGCAGAATAAAGTACACAGAAAGCACTTGCCAGTATTCTCACCTTTTCTTTTTCGTTAATGGCATTCTTTGTTTCATCCTCTTTATATTGTTTTTCTTGTGCAATTTTGGATATATCTATTCATATATGTATGTATGTCTTTGATAATTTATATAACTGGAGTACATAACTTAGTAAAATGAACTTTGTGTGCTATATTTTTGTATATATATTTATATAAATATATTTTTTACAATGCACTACTTATTGCTGAAATACATATTTTCGGATATATCAAGGTAATTCTAGGCCTATACAATAGCTCTGCCACTAATAATTTTCATAATATTTTTCGCTGATGAATTATTTAGTGCTTTATCCAAAGCTGACCTTTTTTTTTTTTTTTTTTTTTTTTTTTTTTTTGAGGAGGAGGAGGAGGAGGAAGAGCACTTTTACCCCGATTTGTTAATCTTTCCAATTTTGGGGGACCCCCAGTGGGATACCGGGGTTTTTGGGTGGGGATTGAATTAAAGAATCCGTTTTAACATACAAATAATGGCACATGTAGAATTAGCAATAAACAAGGCCACCAGCTAACCTAAACAATCTACCTAACCTATCATAACCCAACCTAACCTAGTAGCCGTATCCTTACCTAGCGACCCCCTTACACAGCCATATTAAAAATATAAGACAGCCTAAAATCCTTTGTGTGCTTACTTAGGCTGGAGGGTATAGGTAAGCTGCACCTCTCCGACTCAATACCCAATGCACAATAACCTCACGAATGAATGAGCACCAATTATTTATAGTTCTGTGAGAAATTCTTAATTAATTTTCAACAAGTTTATAACTAAATATAATTATATATATACAAGTAAGAAATTAGATTCTATATCTAAATGAAACTTTTCAAACAAAGTTCCCTTAAGAATGGATATGTAAAACTACAGCTTTTTTTTTTTTTTTAACTTTCTTCTTGTTTTTTAATGTTAGAAATTAGAAAGGATTGATATTTTTGTCCGACTGTGTGGAATAGCCGTTCGGTCGTTACCTTACTTGTTTACTTACTTGTTTTGGGTTTAAATCCAACCCTCCACTGAAGTCGAGTGAACTACTTATCGGGCGGGTCCATATTAATCATCTAACGAAACATTTTCATTATAACTTATACAATTCTTTGATTGTAGCATCTTCCAAATCATATGATCTTGTGAAAAGTAATGTCTTTAGTTTCTTCTTAAATTCAGTTGCACCCTTTAGGTCCTTCATTTCAGTTGGCAGTTTATTATAATGTCTAGGCGCACAGTAGCTAAAAGCCCTTTCACCAAATTTACTATTTGTTCTTGGTTCAGATAGCCTATGTTTGTCACTCATGTGGCTTATGTTAACATTTGTTTCTAGTTCTAGTTTATTCAGGCATTCTTTTAGATATTTTGGTTCATTTTGGTTCAGTATCTTAAACGTTAGTAAGAGTAGCTTGTATTCAATTCTCGCTTTTACCGGTAGCCAGTGTAATTTAATTAGTGCAGGGGTAACTCTTTCCCTATTGTGTAGTCCTTTTATTAATATAGCGGCTCTGTTTTGTACTCTCTGAATTTTCTTCAGCTGATAATTTGGTAAGCCATAGAACAGTGAGTTGCAGTAATCAATTCTTGAAAATATGTGGTGATTAATGAGTATGGCCATAGATTTTTCATCTAAGTATTTACTAATAAATGCTATGTTTCTAATATGATAGTTACAATTTCTTACCATATTATTTATATGTTCATTCATTGTCAGTCTATCATCCATGATTACTCCAAGATTCCTGACAGATTTCTTTAGGTCAATGATCGATTGACCTATTTCAATTCTTTGGAAGCATTCGATTCTTTTCATATCTTTTTCATTTCCAAAAATAATACATTCACTTTTATCTTCATTGAGCTTGAGCTTTTTTGTTAACATCCAAGCCTTAATATCATTCATTATTTCATGTATCTTTCTTTTAGCTTCATCAGCTGATTCTATTGGGAAATAGAATTGTGTATCATCAGCGTATATTTTAAACTTAACTCTGTGAGTTTCAAGTATATTTGCCAGTTCAATCGTGTAAATTTCAAACAGGAGAGGACCTAGTACACTGCCTTGAGGCACCCCTTTGGTTAGTTTTCTTGTATCAGATTCAACATTTGATATTACTACTTTAACTTTGTGGTTTTCAAGATAACTCACAAACCAGTCATATGCTCGTTCTACGATGCCCACAGCTTTAAGGTCTTCCATCAGATATGTATGTTCTACAGTATCGGACTAAAATGTTGTGAGGAGCTTGTTTAGTCGTAAATAATAGAGTAGCTCCAGTTGGTAAAGTGTTGAACTTTTTGGATGAGGCAGAAAGTAGAGCTGTTATGGACTCCATAGTTAATAAGAAAACACTGAATATTAAAACAAAAAGCATGGTAAATTTAGTAATCGATCCTCTCAAATCTTATTTTAATCCATTAGAGCAAGTATTAGAAGACAGTGAAGTAGATAATGGACTTGAATACCTTTTCAGTCTCGAATGCTTGGGAATAGAAAAGAATTATAAAAGAATTGGTCTCCTTTGATAAAGAACAAATTGACAGATTTAGAGAAGGGATCTCTTTTGATAATAGATTTTATTATGTAGAATTGCCCTGGTATACTAATAAAATTAACAGCGTCCCATCTAATCATTTTATTTCACTTAAGGTATTAGAAAGAACAGTAGAGTATCTTGTGGTAAAAAAGGTCTCATTGATAAATACCAGGAAGTTTTTGATAAACAACCTGAAGATGGCATAATAAAGGAAATTAAAGTAAGTCCTGACTATCATAAGTATATTTGGATTCCCCATAGACCAGTTATAAAATTAGAAGAGAAAGTTACCACAAAAATTAGGCCAGTATTTAACTGTTCTTTAAAAACTTACAGGGAATTGCCCTCACTCAATGAAGCAGCTTATCCTGGGATAGATTTAATGGGCTCAATACTGAAATTGCTCTTTTACTTTAGAACTAATAAGTATGTAATGTTGAGCGACGTCAAACAGGCTTTTTTTTATGATTAAATTAAAAAATGAATTGGACAAAAATTTATTTTGTTTTTTTCTGGAAACGGGGAAATAAATTAGTATCTTATCGCTACAAAACAATAGTTTTTGGTTATACTTCTAAACCTTTATACTAAATTTTGTTAGGAAACATCACGCAGAAAGATATCCTGATGATAAGTGTAAAGAAATATTGACTAATAATTTTATGTAGACAATCTTCTTATAAGCGGTAATAACATTGATGAAATGAAAATTTTTTATAAGCAAGCTAATGATAGGATGGAACAAGGGGGCTTTATTTTAAGGTCTTGGAACTCCAATTGTGTAGAGTTGAGAGAAGAAATGGCGTCTGATAATAGACTTGTTGAACATTCTTGCGAAGAGGATAAAGTATTGGGTTATAGATTCAACGTAAATAATGATTCCTTTAGTCTTGCACTTTACAAAATAGACCCAGAAGCAGATACTAAAAGAAAAGTATTGTCGCAAACTTCTAACATATTTGATTCTTTGAATATAGTTCTTCCTGTAACATTAAGAGGCAGATTTTCAATGAGAAAAATATGGAAATTAGATATTGGTTGGGATAAAGATTTACCCAAAGACATTTGTGAGGAAATAAAAATTATTAGTAGAGATTTTGAAATGTTATCTGAACTTAAATTTCCTAGAGAGTCTTATGGTCTTCACATATTTTGTGATAGCTCTGTGGAGGCCTATGGGTTTGTGGCCTATGCGGTTAATCAAAATGATAAAAGTTCTTATTTGTTCTCCAAATCTAAATTGGCTCCACTGAATAAGAGAAATGAACAGTGTCCCCACTTTAGAACTAATGGGAGTAATTCTAGCTTCTAATTTTTTACCTTCCTAACTAAAATCCTACAATAATATAAATTTTCAATTCATTAATATTTGTGTTCATGCACAAGTGGTTTTAAATTGACTATTGACCAGAGAAACTAAAATAAAATCTAAATTTGTTAGAAATAGAGTACTTGAGGCAGATGGTCTTAAAAGTTGAAATATTTATGCTATTTCAACTACCTGTCTTATATCACTATGGAAATACAGAAGAAAATCCTGCTGACATGATAACCAGAGGTTTATCCTATACTAAATATTTAAGTAAATCAACTTATTGGCTAGAAGGTCCAGAATGGTTGAGTAATAATTTTTACAGAGAGCATATCACCTTACTATAAGCATCAAATAAGTACAGTATGCACTATGCGAATAAATAAAGTAAACGCTGGTATTCTCAATATAAATAGAATATCAAATTATGAAAAATTGTTAAGTTTTACCAGTTACTTGTTCAAATTTTGTTGTAGATTATAGGGTGGTGGTCCTAAAAGGAAAGCCTTAGAGTATTGGGTGAAAATTGCACAGGAAGAATACTTTTCAGTAGAGTTAGTTTGTACAAAGCAGTGCCAAAAATACTAATAATATACCTCCTCTAGTGTCCAATTTAAATTTATTTCTAGATTCAAAGGGGATAATTAGGTCTAGGGAAAGAATATCTAAATGTTTGTACTTTGACTTTGATGTTTATAACCCAGTATTGCATCTCAAAGAGCATAGGTTCACCTCATTGTTAATAAAGCATTGTCATTTGAAGGTACAGCATTTAGGAATAGGTGCTACATTGAACTACCTCAGGGAACAGGGATTTTGGGTTCCCAGGGGTAGGTCAGCAGTAAAGACTGCGCTGAGTAGTTGTAATACATGTAGGAAATATAACGCCTTAGCTAACAGATACCTGAAGTTTACAGATATGTCTAAACACCACATGAATTTAGTCAAGCCTTTTCAGCATGTAGGTATTGATTTCACCGGATACCTTTGGGTTAGGGATGAGTTTAGTGGTAAAACCACAAAAATTTTCATATTAGTTTTCACATGTATTAACGTGCGCGCTGTGCACTTAGAATTGTTACCAGACATGTCCACTAAAAAATTTGTTCTCGCTTTCCAAAGATTTAGTAATATGTACACAATACTGTGTTAACTTAAGTCAGGAGCCGAATAAATACCGATGATAACAAATCAACTATCTATTCCCGAATCGATTTATTTATAATACCAAGTGTTACCTTCACGGCTGACAAATACCGACCCCTATACAAGAAAAGGCGGTAGGCAAAAACCATTACAGTAGACAGATGTAAACAACATAACAGTGGTAATTATTATATGTAAACAACTGGTCGTTTGACCATACAACTGTTGAACAACAATCATAACAAGATATGGATAGAACTCTAGTATACTTCAACTTCCCTTTTTCTTTTCCTTTTCTTTCCTTGTCCCCTTCTTTTTTCTCTTCTTTCTTTCTTTTCATTGGATCAGGAAATATTTAACTTTAGAGTTCCATCATAAATAATGAAAATAAATGTACATTACAACTTAAGACTTATCTCTATTAAATTTTACAATACAAAGTTTATACTATTCCTTTTACAAAAATACATTTAATTACATGGCAAATCTGAGTTTTTTGTCTTAATCTTCCACTTCGTCTCGGTTCCATTATTTCTCCCTCAGTCCTTTCAAACTTCATCTGTGGATCTTCATCAACATCTCCTCGGTATTCTCGAAGAAATCTACAGTTTCTCCATAGCAACTTTCCATTTGATAACTGGACATGATAGCTTTTTTTCCGTAAACCAGCTTTGACTATTTTTCCCCTCTTATCCCATTTCTTGGATACTGGATCTTGGATTAAAACTTCTACCCCAGGCAAGAATTCTTTCAGCTTTTTGGCGGATGCGTTGTACCACGTTGCAGTCTTCATTTCTCTTTATTTTCTTTTCCTTTCTGCTTCTTCAATTTCTTCCGCACTTTCTTGCTGAAAAGCACTGTGATGAATGGGAACAGTAGATCTGAGAGGGTGTCCAAACACTATTTGGTTTGGCGATCATCCATCTGCTCTTGAAGTGTTTCTTAGTTCCAACACTGCTTCTTGAAATGTTTCCTCCATCGTTGTTTTATTTATCTTTTTAGTAAGGTCTTGACCTTCTTAACAAAGGCTTCTGCATGACCATTACTACTTGGGAAATGGGGTGACCTTGGGGCCCACTCGATGCCCTTTCTCTCCCGAAACTTCTGAAATTCTGCGGCTCGGAATTGCGGTCCACCATCTGTTCGGATCCGGTGTGGGTTTCCCATTATTGCCATCATTTTTATCATTGCCCCCACAATAGATCCTGCTGATGGATCATCTTTCCATTCATGGACCATCGGATATCCACTCAGGCGGTCAGCATAAATCAAGAAATGTCAGCCATTACAGTAAAATAGGTCTGCAGATACACATTTGAACGGTCGAGATTGTAATGGGTCTGATTGTAGTGGCTCCTTTCCCAGGCTGGGTAGATGGCATTGGCATGTCTCACATTTCTCTACTAGCTGAGTTATGTCATTTGTGATACCAGGCCAGTATACACACATACGGGCACGCTGCTTCGTTCTTGTAATTCCTTGATGAGCGGTATGCAGTAGATTAAGAACTTCTCGTCTCTGTCCTTTTGGAATTACAATGCGCTGCCCATATAGCACAAGGTCTTCGTCAATAGGTAATTGGTGCCGTATGGCTTTATACTGTTTCACACATGCAGGTACATCTTCATGTCCTACATTGTCATTCTTGACAGCAGTTACTAATTCCATGTATTCTGGGTCTCCTATTTCGGCTTCACGTAACTTTTCAATGATGAGGTCAGTGCGTCCTTTCCCATCCATTGAATTCTCACTTCTTATTGATGCGATCCAAATAGTCATCAATGTACGTCCCTGTAGATAGTCTTCACCTTCATCTGGATCCTCCACGGGTGCTCGGCTAAGGCAATCTGCGATAGCATGTTCCTTACCCTTTCTCCATTCGACAGTGAATTGATATTGACTTTGGAGTTCTGCCTTCAAATTCTGCAATTTAACATTTTCAACCTGGGTCAAAGAGTATTTGTTGAATATTGACAAGAGAGGACGATGGTCAGTAATCACTGTAAACTGAGGTAGTCCAGACAAATATAACCTACTTTTCTTCAATGCATATCTGATAGATAGAGCCTCTAGTTCTATCATTGAGTATCTGGTTTCAACATCTGTCAGGAACCTGCTTCCACAACTAATGAGTTTCCATCCATATTCATGAAGCCTAATCCATTTAGTCTGCTTGCATCAGATTCCACACGAGTTTCCCGAAGTGGATCAAATTGTGCAAGAACTGGTGTTTTTACAAGAAGTTGTTTCACTTCATTAAAGGCTTCAGTATGTACTGGCAACCATTAAAACTGATTCCTGGTTTTCAAAAGTTCCCTCAGCGGCGTGCTCGCTACACTAATGTGCGGGCTAAAGGATCCTAACTGATTTACCAATCCCATAAAACTTCGTAGTTCGGTGATATTTGTCGGCGTTGCAAAATCTGCAATAGCATTCACTGTCTTTGGATCTGCTTCTGTCCCGTTTTTGGACAAAACATACCCAGCAAACTGCACTTGTGGTTGAGCAAATTGGAATTTTTTCTCATTCAATGAAATGCCACGTTCGATGCACCTGTTTAGGAATGCCCGTACATCTTGTATGTGTTCCTCATACGTCCTACTTGCAATCTGCCCATCGTCCACCACTTTATGAGTTCTTTCTAAACCATCAATTGCCAAGTCTCCTCTGAAATTGTAACTGTCACCAGTGCTGATGAATTCCATAGGCGCTCTCTTGTACCGAAATCTTCCCCATGGTGTTAGGAAAGTAGTAAGATCTCATTAATCTTCATGCAACTCTAATTGCCAGTAACCCTTGACAGTGACCACATCACTAGGAAAGAGGTCTTTTCCCCAGATATTAGAATCTATCAGCTTCCTAGGTTCGTGTTTTACAGAAGCGGAAGCAAACACGAAATCCCTACAGGCCGTCCTGGCTCTGATAAAGTTGTATAGGTCTTTAGTCACTGTAGCCAAGTGAGCTTTGGCAAAGACCATATACATATCTGGGATATCAGGAATGCTAGCCATCGTTTCTAGCCCTGTTTGTAGAGACATGGACGCCGCCAAGCGTTCCTTAGTCTCGTGTTCTCTCTTCAGGAGAAACTCTGACAGCTTTGGGAGGTCCATGTTGAACTGACGTCCAGCGACTGAGAAGGTAACATGAACGTCCTTCCAGTCTTTGTCATCTGAAGGGAAAGCAAGGGAGAAAGGCTTGCTTTCTTCTAGCGTGGGACAGGGTTTTCCTGCCCTTACGGCCTTCAGGGCTGCTTTAAACCCTTTATCCATAAAGGAAAAAGCACGTTGAGGGTCATCAATAAACGATGGATGTTTCTTGCTTAAGGCCGGTACCTTCGAGCTAGTGAATGCCCTCTCTTTTAATTTCGATGTAAGCATCGCTTGTGCTTTAGGGAGTTCAAGGACAATTACTTCCTTGGGCTCCGTCTCTTCTTTCGATGCCGGTTCAGTTCTGAGCCGGACATAACAATCCGGGTAGGACGCTCTGCTGGGCCAGAACTCGACTTCCTCTACTGGTACGGTACCCAGTTTCTCCGAGAGGAAAATCTTGCCTGCTGACATAGGCATGTGCTCCGCATAACTCCACGGGTTAACGTCGGAGAACACAGGAAGGTCCTTAACATTCATCTTCTTTGGGGTTAAACGCGAAGAAACCAACTGTTCAATTTCCAACCGGAAAGTAGTCTCTTTCTTGGTAGACCTCTTCTGTAAGTCGTGTACCATAGACATCAGGGATTGAAGAGTGTTCATAATTGCCTCCAATTGAGGCGGTTGCGAAGAGGTTGAGGGTGCTGGTTCAGCTGCAGCCGCTGAAGAAACCGAAACCGCTTCAACGTTCTCAACATCGCCAGTAGGAGGAACCACTGCCTCCTGTTCCAACTCTTCCACGAGGAGATTCTTCTCGGCCTCCTCGGAAACGACAGACATATTGTCGTCCAGGTGGATACTCTCCAAAGTATCCGCAACGTCAGGTTCTCTAGTCTTCTGAACCTGAATCTGCACCAAGGGGATTGAAGGCTTCGTCTGGGGAATGATGGAATCATCGCGAGCTCCGGGGAAGAGACAGTCCCTTATCCTAACATTAGGAAGGTATGGGCCCGAGGTGTTCTTCTGAAAACCTTTTACCCATTTACGCAGCGTAGCCCTAGCTGCATCCATAGACTCAGTAGACTTTTGTTCATCAAAAGCCTCCTTTACCAACTTCTCACACACAGTACATACCTCTGGGTCCCAGTACTTGAGGGCCCCTTTGGTGACAGAACAGCGGGCGTGAGACCTACACACGACATGTCTGTAGAAGTCCTTGCTGCGGCCCCTACAAAAGTTGTTCCCGTACTCGGGATGCTCCTCCTGTAAAGAAAAGAAAAGCAAATGAGTTTTCTGTGAAATCTAAAGATTTCAACATAACATAAGTTCTTATATTTAGCTTGGATAGGGTAAGCTATAGTGCAGGAAAGACACCAACATGTGTTTCCCATTCAGCCATTTGCTATGACCTCCTCCCATATTGAACTAGGAAATTCATAAAGAATTAAATAACAGAGGGAATATCCTAGATATATAGTGTCTTCATGACACATCCTCTTATAATATTCAATATAGTGGATAATCTTAATGAACATAACCATTAACCCTTTTACCCCCAGGGTATTTGGAAATTTCCAACCCTTAACCCCCAAGGGGTTATTTTTTTCTCAGCACATTTTGCAGTATATTTTTTTTAAATTGCTCTAACAGCCTTAATTTTTGTCATAGAGAGGTCAGGTTGGTTTCATTCTCTTGGAAAATGCCCGAATTTTCTCAAAAAATTATCAAAAAATATGAAAAACAAATTTTTATAGCATTTTTTTGCAAGGACGTACCGGTACGTCCATGGGGGTAAAGGGATGGCTTTTGTGAAACGTACCAGTACGTCCTTTGGGGGTAAAAGGGTTAATATAGGAGAGAATCAACTCTCTATGTGATGGTCTCACAAATGGCTGCTCAAGAACCACTTGCAGGTTGGAAAAATACTATATTTTCTTGGGTACAGCAGTTGCCGGCGGCAGTATGCCGTCAGTATTGCCGGCCCCGCCGACGCCGCCGGACCCGCCGGCCCAGCCGACGCCGCCGGACCCCCCGGCCCCGCCGACGCCGCCGACGCCGCCGGACCCCCCGGCCCCGCCGACGCCGCAGACGCCGCCGACGCCGCCGACGCCGCCGGCCCCGCCGACGCCGCCGACGCCGCCGGCCCCGCCGACGCCGCCGCCGGCCCCGCCGACGCCGGCCCCGCCGACGCCGCCGCCGGCCCCGCCGACGCCGGCCCCGCCGACGCCGGCCCCGCCGACGCCGCCGCCGGCCCCGCCGACGCCGCCGCCGCCGCCGCCGCCGCCGCCGGCCCCGCCGACGCCGCCGCCGCCGCCGCCGCCGCCGCCGGCCCCGCCGACGCCGCCGCCGACGACGCCGCCGTCGCCGCCGACGCCGCCGACGCCGCCGCCGGCCCCGCCGGCGCCGCCGACCCGCCGACGCCGCCGACGCCGCCGCCGGTCCCGCCGACGCCGCCGCCGGCCCCGCCGACACCGCCGCCGGCCCCGCCGACGCCGCCGCCGGCCCCGCCGACGCCGCCGACGGCCCCGCCGACGCCGCCGACGGCCCGCCGACGCCGCCGACGGCCCCGCCGACGGCCCCCGACGCCGCCGACGGCCCCTGACGGCCCCGCCGACGCTGTCGGCATGTTGGGCTAGCCGGCATATACCAGCAGGCCGGCGTCTGCCGGGCCTGTCGGCAATTGCCGGCTATTAAAATCAAAATTATGGATGAAAGGCATAGGCCAGCTGCCGACAAGCTACTCAGTTGCCGGTAGACGGGCCTAAAAAAACCCTACCAACGGCCATCGATCAACGGTGTCCAAGGTAAGGGATGACAGCGAACTGATAGCCTAACCATCCAAAATTGCCGGCAGAATTAACTGCCGGCGGTAGCCCATGATTGACAGTAAAAGAGAAAGATAAGGATAGAAGACGGCAATGGATCAGCTATGTCGTCTACATCCTGAAAGAGTGTGCCAGTGGAAGAGGGAAATAAATTCGGGCTTCCATTCAACCATATCCCATCTTAAGGCATATGAAAGGCAGTCCAAGGGAGGACTCTAGGGTACACTCAAAGTTATGAGGTTATCTGTCAGCCACCTAACTAGCCGCAGATAGAAAAACTCTTGCCAGGTCTACAGACGTCCACAGGAGCAAATGTAGAACCACGGCCATAAGGGTATTGGTTCATTCAACACGAAAGAGATAGCAGGGAAGGGGTGAATAGTCCATAAGTAAAGTAATACCCTAAGGCATTACCTAACCTGAAGGATTCTGTCCTCATAGTAACCTCAAATAGGGGAAGTCAATTCCCCAGGTTGGGTTAGGCAATGAGAGAATGTCCGAAAACGAACTCAAGAGAACAGAATCTCGTACCAGGGATCAAAACAGGGAAGAATCCTATCTTCCAGTTAAGAACCCCTAATACAGGACTGTCTGCTAGATCCATAGAGGAAATTGTAAAACAATAACCTCTACAAGATCTAGGGAGGCTAGGCCTCCTGAACAGCAACTAGCCCTACTGGAATACCGACAAGCTAACTCAGTTGCCGGTATAAAACCAGGTAGCCAGATGCCTAACACAGACTTACTCTGATGTCCCGTCCCCAACTCCAAACTCACTGCTGACAAGCTACTCAGTTGCCAGCTCAGAGAAAAGGAGAGAGAAACAAAACGCCCCAGAAAATTCACCCAACCACAGGTTACAGTAAATTAACTGAGGATAGCCTAGGCTAATCAGAGGGAAAGGGAATTACTCTTAGATCTCATAGAGATAGTATTGACTTAAAGGGGTATATGAGATATCTATCTCCCCCCAAAAGACAATACAAGAGTAATGGGGACATATAAAGTATACTAAAGCACTAAAGCTATTAAGCTAAAGAGCATAGAGAAACGTTCTACGTAACTCTAGTATACTAGTATGGAAGAGGAAAATAAACAGTAATATCTTAATTGTATAAAATATTGCCAGTGCTTCAATAAAACTTTACCAGGAAGGTTATATCATGCATGAGGTGTGGTGGTGCCTAGGCTAGAAGCCTAGCACTCGTGAGGCTCGACAGATGTAAACAACATAACAGTGGTAATTATTATATGTAAATAACTGTTCGTTTGACCATACAACTGTTGAACAACAATCATAACAAGATGTGGATAGAACTCTAGTATACTTCAAATACCACAATACCTGTACAGTGACAACGCCAAATCTTTTCTCAAGGGTGGAAGTATCCTTGAAAGGTCTTTGGAGTCGCAGGAATTTTAATCTGAATTAAGTAAATGTAATATCAAACACATTAAAATACCTTTATATTCAGCATGAGTTGGTTCTGCATGGGAGAGATTGATTAGAGTATTAAAGAATTGCCTTTATAAAGTAATAAGATGGTCTAAATTAACTTGCTTTGAATTATTAACAACCCTTTCTAACATTCAATTAGTGATAAATTCCAAGCCTTTAACATATAGATCAAGGTCAGAAAATTTGGAGTTTATAACTCCAAATTCCTTTATTAAATTGCATGGTAATTCATCCCTCATTTTGAGAAAAGATGATAGTGATGTTTGGTTGGACGATTCCAGCCAATCTTCTTTAGAGAGAACTGTAGAAATACTGGAAGAAATTATTCAAAATCTTAAGAAATTGTTGTATGAAAATTATCTCTTAAGCCTGAGAGAACATAGTAGAAATTTGTATCAAAGTAAGTGGGAAAATAGAATTAAAGTTGGTGACATTGTCTTAATTAAAGCAATTAATAAGCCCAGGCCATATTGGATGATGGGTAAAGTATTAGAATCAATATTAGGATTTGACAATAACATTAGTTCAGTGAAACTAAAGCAAGGTAATGGGGCTATAGAATATCATTCTATTTGTAATATTTATCCTATGGAACTTGATATAATATGCAAGAGGTTGCAGTGATTAAAAGACAGGACTTGATGGCTTGGGTGCTAGGTAGAGACTGCCCTTTATTCATAGCTACATGGGACTACATGATACCACATCCCCCTTATCACATACAAAGAATTGATTACAAAGAAATAAACGATGAAAGTTCCATATTCAAACGTATTCCATTGTTTTCATCCCTTCACAATAAACATGCATAGTACAATTTGTGATTGTGGATAGTAATATAAACATAATAGCTATTATCTTTGCAGACTTTGGTCCGAATAGTGTTGGTTACAGCAGGGCAGTCATAAATATGAAAATAAATGGCAAATTATAATTTATCTTTTTTGATGCAAAGAACAACAACACCCAAAATATATTAAAACAAAATGGAAACCTGATATACATGTAACGACAGTGTTCGAAATGGAGCCTGTTCTCCAGTCCGAGACTCGTAAATTTTCAAATAAAATTCATTATTCTGAATCACTTATCAGTCCTGAGACTGATAACTTTTTTTGAGTTTCAAACTCTGGTAACGACCTCTCAGAATTTTCGGTCATGAAACGAGGGGGGGGGGGAGTTGTATATTATTATTTAACTTAACACTTTATGGGAATTTACGGTATGTGACCGCGTTACTTTCAATATATCTGGATGGGGTTTTCACCAGCCGGCCTGACTTGGTATACACCGCTGTCGGGTCTGTAGTGTTATCACTAGTTGCGGGTCTTTGGTGGGTTATTTCGGTCTCACTAGGTGGCGGCAGCGATATATCGGCGGGTCGTGGTGGAGGCTGTGCTGATGATGTTGGAGCCTGCTGCCGGGTGTTGGACGGTTCTGTGTTTGTCGCGAGCGGTGTCGGACGGATGTGGGACCGGTTCCTCCTGAGGCAAGCTCCGTTTTGGGCTTCCACAATGTATGATTGGGGTTCTTCTGACTTACGTACCACTCTGCCTGGCACCCATGTGTGGCAGGCCTTGTTGGCTTGGTTGCTCAGGTATTCCAGTAACGTCGTTGACATTGATATCCACAATACCGAGTTTTTGGCATTAGGGAAGGCCAAGTATGGCTGGACCAGACACATCGACCACGAAGAACTTTTCTTGCGAGAATGCTGGGTTGCTGAGTTTGCGGACGCTGAGCATTAGTGACCCTAGGCAGGGAATATTGTCGCCACTGTATGATGTTAGTCTTACTGACGGTTCTGGGGATAGTACGAGGCTGGTGGGTGCATCACCAAACATTTGCTTGTATGTCCGCAAGGGCAGCGTATTGCCACCGGAACCTGTGTCGATTTTGAGTTTCAGGGGCCCATAGGCTGGGGGGTTTTCATGCTTGACCATGAGCTTTGAGAATGCTTCTCGTTTCGGTGCCACTCCTATGTCGGATATCGTTATCATGTCGAAGTTTGGCATATAATCTGTTTCTTTATCAAGATTAGGGTTTTCATTAACCATGACTTCGTGTTGCCTGTGGTTAGGAGCCCAATTCGGCCGTCGGTAGGAGCGCCCTCTTGTCTTACTCTGACGTTGTGTCTGCTGCATGTTGTCTCCTGGCATTGTTCTGCCTAAATCAGTTTTGTGGCACATCTTTTTCCAGTGCCCCTTGATGCCACAACCACTGCATCTGTCATTGTAAGTGGGGCATGACCTTATGGGATGGCTAAGCCCACAGTTCCAGCAGGGGTTGCCCGTGGTTTGTAGTTTGTTCCGTGGCTCGTTGCTTTCCCTTCGAATTGCATCCACGTTGATATGGCTTGTACTTGTGTTCTCAGAGCTCATTTGTATGGAGCGTAATGATGCCGTGGAGGCCGCAATGGCCTCGTATTCCCGACCTCTCTCTAGAACGTTGCTCACAGCATAGCCCTTCGGTTTAGTTAGGAGTTCTTTCCGAAATTCTTCGAATTGTGTTCGTAGTATGGTCATTTCGATAAGTCGTTCGTTGAGTTCTCTGTCTTCAAACTCGCACTTTGTCGCTTTTTCACAGAGTCTGGCCAGGAATTGACTGATTGTTTCAGCAGGTTTCTGTTTGGTATTTGCAAATTCGAGGCGGTGAACTCGGAAATTTATTTTGACAGTTGCATCAACCTCACTTTCAATAAGCCTCCATATGTTCTGCGGCACACGTTGCTCCTGTTCAGTGAGGCCGCTCGCCAAGATACGCCTCATGCCCTCATCGCCGAGGGCAATTTTAATTTTAGTTGCTTGCTTGCCCGGGTCTGTGACTTCCTGGTCTTTGAGGTATAAGTTCATGCGCGCCTTGAATGCACGAAACGACTCGGCCAGGGGCTGGTGAGCCCAGTCCATACTTGGGCATTTAGGCTGGGCCATGATTGGAATAGGTTTCGAGAGGGTGTTACACAATAGATAGATAGTGATTGGATTAATAACACAGTTTACGGTTCACAAAGAGAGACATATAATAAGAGTATGGAAATCACTAAAAAGATTTGTCACTGGTTGTCGGCACGGTTTTCAGTTTTGTTTACACTGCTGAATGTACGTCGTTGTTTGGCTCATTTTGTGAAGTAGTGCACGGATAACAATGGCTAAAATACTTGTAATAATTAAGGTTTTAATTTGACTAAAATGCTACATACTCAAAACTTTTTTAGTGTGAGGATATACTTTATTAAATGCTTCATCCTTCAACTAAAAAAGGATCAAGGGCATTGCAAATAATTACTTTTTAGGTAATAAATAAATAAAACTAATAAATACGTAAATAAAAAGAAAAAAAATTAAAATTAGGAGATAGCCTATAGTGAACTGAGTTAAGTTAAAATTAGTGTAAACATTTAAATAAAATGCTACACTTATAAAGTGAGGACTAGATTTAAAATGCTACACCTTTTGTAACGTCAGGATGGTACTAAAGTAACGGTCAGTCATACATTTAATTTAGCGTTGTTGGTAAGATTTAACAAAGTTGCTGGATTTAAGGTATCCCTAATAAATAATGTATGGTTAATGAAGATATTCATTGCAATTCTATAATCGCAATCCTTTGTGGGGGGTGTGTTAGAAATTAGAGAGGATTAATATTTGTGTCCGACTGTGTGGAATAGCCGTTTGTTCGTTAGCTTGACTCGAAGCATTATCTATTTTGCTTAATAAATTGAAAATAAATAACTTAAAGCTGCTTAGTATAGTAACTATTAGCGTTAATGATAAGTAAATGGAATAATAAAATTAAACTTATAATGTTGCAATTTAATATAAAATTTACAAAGTTGCAACGAAAAAAAAAGAAAAAAAAAGACAGTATATCGCAGAGATACAAAATTAACCGCTTGGTCTGCGAACACAATTTATCTTAACAGGAACACTCACCATTTTTCTCCTAAAAGGATAAAGCTCTTCCGCCGTCATCCTAGATTTATTTCTAACCTTTTTATTGGAACACACTGTACTCACATGGCCTTCCTTGCCACAGTAATAACATTTGGCATTCTTAAATTTACAATTATTAGCTAAATGGTTATCACGCCCACAATGAATGCATTTACCTTGAGCTTTACCATAATCACTTTTACCTCTCCCCTTAGAGTCTGCCCTAGAATTAGGCCTAGGCCTAGTTACTTTATGCCTAACCTTGTTAACTGTACCTGGTGGCCTATTATCTGTAAAAGAACTTGAAGTAGGACTACACTCGGTAACATAGGCAGTTTCTAAATTGGTAACCTTGGCAAGTAAATCACGAGAGGAGATGGATTTAAACTCAAAAGGATCAGCTAATAAAACCTTGAAATATACTTCATTATCAATACCAACCAATAACTGTTCCTTCAACCTTCGATCAAACTCATTATTAAATTCACACTGTTAAGCTAATAATTTAAGTTCTGCATAATATTCCTTCACTGACTCACTACTTTTCTTCTTCCTCTGTAGGAAATCACATAATGCTCTATGATAACTTGGTTTCGTTTTGAAATGAGACTTAAGTTGATTTACTAGGTCATCAAAAGGAACTGCAGACGGCAATTTCGGTGCTGTTAACTTACAGATCGTGGAAAAAGTCTCTACTCCCACTGAAGAAAGCAACAAAGCCCTTTTTGCTGTCGCCTCGGTTACTTCGTTTACTTCACAATTCATGGAAAATAGATCCAACCATAAAGATAATTCCAACTTATCTGGATTGAATTCGGGAATTGCCGGTCTCCTTGCTGTTGCCATCCTTCCTGACTGGGTATGGAACTTCGGTAAATCGGTAGTCCCCAACAATTACAGCTGAACTCAGGCTACTCACTGGAGTCTGGACGTTGGCCAGGCCTAAACTGGGTGTGCTAGGCTAGATACGGCCAGCTGTCGTTGGTACACTAACTCTGCTTCCATATGACATACCTCTTTGTACACTGGGTTCTTCCTCGTCGCCACTGTTGCATCCTCGCCCCTTAGTACTTAGGTCCCAAGAAGACAGTTTGGTAATTCACGTACTTTATTCTGGTATATCAAATACAAGTAAGCAGACCCATGCTTCTGCTGGCGTCACAGTATATGGCAGGGGAGACAACAACAACAACTCAAAGGTTCAACATAGTAGAATGAGAGAGTAGTGTTTCTCAATACATTACATTTACCATTTCCATTATGGGTCCCGCGATCTTGAGGAGTTTGTTCAATGCTTATTTTAGCTGGAACGAAACAATAATTCGATCACGGGTCCGAGTCTAATGGCAATAAGGAATTATTTATTGCCAACCCCGTTACTATGATTACCTAATTCATAACATATTCCCAAGAGAAGATTGCGATTCCCTAAATCGTAATTATAATCTACTCTAAGTATTACTTATTTGTTTATCTATAGGTAAGAAAGAATAACCTAATGAGAAAAAATGAAATTCAACTCGGGGTGAGGGTTGAGAACGTTGCAAATCTCATTCAATTATATATGCCCCTACCACTTATACATATTACAAATAAGACTAAAGACTATAACTAAGACTAAGCAATCCTCATCACTCAAAGGTGTAGCTTTTTTTTAAACTAAACTTAAACTAATAGGCTAATTACCCTAATTCTAAAGTCCTTACCCCACAAAGGAGGTATAGCATTTTTTTTAAACACAAAAACTAACCTAACTTAACCTAAGGCCTTCCCAAGCCTACAATAAATCTATGTCATCCTTAAGCAATTTGTAGAATCTCTCAGTAGCCTTTCTCTTGGGCCTGACTGCCCTGGCCTCACTGCTCCGATTCGTAATATTGTCAACAGGCCTTTCATTAGATTCTCGTTCCTTTCCAGAGTGAGTTATGGTAAGTTCTAGTGAGTAAAGATTACAAATTGAATGTACTTCTTCCAATCCATTACTTTGTTTTACTTTAACTGTTCTTATTTTGCCATCATAGCCAGTTATTAATTATGTTACTTTTCCCATCAACCAGAAGGGTCGAGGTTTACTTGGGGCCTTTATTAGTACTATATCCCCTAATTTGATTTTATTTTCCCAGGTAGATTGAAAATAGGTTTCTACTGTGTTCTCGCAGACTGAGAAGGTAGCTCTCGTGCCACATCTTCTTAAAACTCTCGAATACTTCCTCTTGCAATTCAAGGGTTTTTCCAAGTGAGGCGTTATGAATTCGAGATTGTCTGAACTTGATCGATAGGTTAATGGTCGAGAATTTATAGCCAGTGGAATGCTAGAAAGAGAAGTGAGCATTTCAAAGTACGTTAATCTGGCCCTACCAATAGCTTTGTAGAGGCAGCTCTTCAGAACTCTGATCAATCTTTCCCATGCTGAACCTATCCAAGCTGAATACAAAGGGATTTTAACATGTTTGACATTGACCTTTCCCAACTCCTCTAATACTTCACTGAACTGAAAAGAGTTAGTTAATATATTTCCACCCTTTGTTAAGGTTTTGGCATTATCACTGAATAGGTAATAAGGAATATAGCACATGTTACAAAATCTGTGAAAGTTTAGTATAAAATTCTCAGTGGACATATCGGGTAATAACTCGAAGTGAACAGCCCTAATATTAAGACAAGTAAAAATGAGAATATAAACTTTAACCGACTAATCACTTATCTCATCTTTAATCCAAAAGTGGCCAGTGTAATCTACACCCACATGTTGGAAGGGTTTCACAAATTTCATTTGATGCTTGGATATTTCTGTGAACTTGAGATATTTAAAGGCTAAAGTATTAAATTTTTTACAACTGTAACATGTACTCAATGCACTCTTGACAGCCATCCTACCCTTTGGGGATGCCTGAAAACTTTAAATCAATCAATCAATCCTACCCTTTGGTACCCAGAATCCCTGCTCTCTCATGTGATTAAGGGTAGTTCCTATATCAAGGTGTTGCATTTTATGGTGGCAGTCTTTAATTACAAGAGTGGTTAGTGGGTGCTGCCTTGGAAGCAGAACCGGATTGTGAACTTCATATTTGAAATAGGAACATTTACTTATCCTACCTCTGGATCTTAATAGTCCTGTGGAGTCCAAAAACAAATCTAGATTAGACACAAGCTGTGGAATATATTTATCATTCTTCTTTGGATTTGTTAGGAATTTTAGTTCATTGCTGAAACACTCATGTTGAGCCATCTTAACCAAGTATTCAAAGGCTTTTCTCTGGGGATCACAATCCAATACTTTACTTAGAAATTTAAATAGATGGCTTGTTACCCTGAGCAGTCCATCGAGGCTGGAATATTTATTCATATTTAGGATTCCAGTCTTCACTTTCTTGGACTGCGAAGCATAAGCCATGCATATTTTGCCTTTTTGGACAGGTGATAAACTCAACAAAGGATATTTGGGCCACTTTTTAAAGTCATTAGTTAACCAATGTGGTCCTTCTAACCAGAATTTCATTTGTTCTAGATATTTAGGATAGGATAACCCTTTGGTGATTAAGTCTGCGATATTTTCGTCAGTGTTGACATAATGGTACGCAACAGGAAGCCCATATTTAGAGATTATTTCAGTTTTTAAGCCGTCTGCTTCCAAAACTCTATTACGGAGGAATTTTGACTTTACCTTTGTTTCGTTCGCCAGAAGCCAATTGAGCACAACCTGAACATCCACACTCATATTTACAAATTGAAACTGTATGTTGTGATAAGCCTCTAATATTGGGGGTATACATTTGAAAGCTAGAATGACTCCCAAAAGCTCTAAAGTGGGTACACTATGCTCTTTATTCATACCGAGGGGAACAGACTTAGATTTAGAAAATAGGTATGCACTCTTTCCTTCTTCAGTTAGTGCATAAGCTACAAAACCATAAGCCTCCATGGAACTGTCACTAAAAATATGGAGGCCATATGACACTTGCTCATTCAAAGCTTGTCTTTGAAACGATATCTCGCTCAACATTTTTAAATCCCTACTTAACCTTTCAATTTCATTACATATGTCTTCTGGTAGAGGCTCATCCCAGTTTACTTTCAACTTCCATATTTTACGCATCAGCAACTTGCCCCTTGCTGTGATTGGAAGAGCAAAATTCAATGGGTCAAATACTTTAGATGTTTGAGAGAGAATTTTTCTCTTAGTGTTTGCCTCAGCATCTATTTTGCAAGGTGCTATACTCAGCGAATCATTTTCTATGTTGTAACGATAGCCAAGTACTTTCTCTAAAGGACTAGAATACTCAACTAACCTCCCATCTTTGTTCATTTGTTTTCGCAATTCAGCTGAATTGGAGTTCTGTGATCTCAGCGTAAATCTACCAGTCGCCAACCTATCATAAGCAAGTCTGTAAAACTCATGCATTTCATGTGAACCCAAAGACAATGGTCTTGAATCTGTATGTTACAATTTCATTACCTCTCTTCCAGAAAAAACAAAACTTATTTTGATCTGCTTCATTCTTTAATTTAATCATTAGAAAGGCTTGCTTTATGTCACTTATAATTACTAACTTATTGGAATGGAAATAAAATAGTAACTTTAGTATATTGTTCATCAGATCTACTCCGGGATATCCAGCTTCATTGAGAGATGGCAGTTCTTTATCAGTTTTAAGAGAGCATTTAAAAACTGGCCTTATCTTGGTCGTGACTTGTTCCTCTAACTTTAAGACTGGTCTATGAGGAATCCAGATTTTGTTTTGGTATTCATTTGGTCTAACATCTATTTCTTCTATTATACCGTCTGCTAACTGCTGATCAAAGACTGCCTGATATTTGTCAGTTAAACCCTTCAGTTTTGAATGTTTTACTGTTCTGTCCAAGACCTTTGAGGCAACCTTATGATTTGAGGGAACAGATTTTATCTTCTCTGGAAACCATGGCAACTCTACTTTATAGTGGCCCAAAAAAAACTATGCCGTTTTCAAACTTTTCTATGAGGCGACTGTCATAAGATACTAGTTCCTGATCACTAGTCTTTATTCCTATTGACTCCAAGCTAAAAAATGTTCAATTCCATTATCTACTTCCGTATCTTCTAGTATGTGTTCTAGAGGGTTGAAGTAAGATTTAATGGGATCTATAACTGCATTAACTATTGTTCTAGTTCTTTTTTCTAAACTCCTTTTTTTGCTTATTGGCTAAAAGGCAAATAACCATTTTACTTTGTTCCTTAGCTAAAAAGTCTAATACATTGCCTATGGGAGCCACTTTGTTCTTAATTACAAGACATGTCCCGCCTAATTTCCTTTCCAAGCTTATTGAAGACATTGATTGAATTATGTCAATGCCTAACAACATATCCACGTTCACTATTTAATGGTTTCCAGTTTCATTAAATGCTTCATCAAAAAGCTTAATGTGATTTGATTTAAACTCAGACAGTATTGCGTTCATTCCCGGCACCTCAAATTGAATGTCTAAAGTCTTGTCAACTAATAACGGAACAAACACGAGTCTCTCCTTTAATTTTATACCTGTGGACATCTGTTTGAATTCTTTGGATTCTTGCCCTATATACGTGCAGACATCACAATCAAGAGAGTACAGTCGTTGAACGTCTGGACAAAGTTCTTGAGCTGCCTTTTCAGATATGTATGACCTTTGATACCAGTATCTATTAAGCACCTTACTTTCCTACTCAACTTTCCATTCCTTAGTTGCAACGTCATGGTAGGGAGGATATAACCAAAATCACAAGTTCTCTTGATTAGGCATAAGTTTACATTAGTTTTAGCGGATGGAGAAGTTTTTTCTTTATCAGCTATGGGACATAAGGGAGATATGTGTTCCTTCTTCTGACACACTACATGGATACCTAAGTTTACCTTGCTTTCCATAACATGTATCTTCCTCATGGCCAGACCCAGCACATCTGATGCAAAGGGATAATTCTTTTAGTCTATCTACTTTACTTACATAATTAGTGAAATTATTACATTGATGTAAGGAATGCCTGGAAGCCCCACACACTTTGCATTTTAATTTGTAATTAGTAGCTTTTTAGTTCTGTACAGTACCCTTACTTTGAAAAGTTTTACTTTCAACATCACAAATGGGAGACTTAAAGGCTTGAGTGAAGGGGTCATTAACAGGTGACTTAGCCAAGGTCTTGGGCTTGACAGAGCTAGGTCTGCTGAGGGTTGTTAAAACTCCGTGGTAATTGTCAAATGTGTCATGAAGAGAGGGATAACTATTATTTAGAAAATGAATGAATTCTCCTTTGACGGGTACCGGCAACTTATTAAAAATTATATGATTTATTAGGCGATGTCCAGCAGTATTGACTTGTAACAAATCTATTCCATGTGTTCTAAGCTCATATAAATAAGATCTTATTTCATTGAGAAAAACCTTTACATAGGAATATTCCGGATCGGACAAAGAACTTAGGCTAGCTTTAAGTGTATTTTTAAGTCTCATCAATTATAAATTCTTTGTCTAAGAATTCCTTCTCCAACATTTCCTTAGCCACTGTGGAAATTCTTTCCATGCTTAATTTTAGTCAACCCCGTTATTCCATTTTTTATTTTTTGTTTGTTATTATCTGGGTTTTACGCATCTCTTTTTTCTTTTGTTTCCTTTGTAACCTTCATTATTATACTCTTGAATATTCATTGCTGCTAACATGTCCATCATTCCCCTGTAATGCTTTACCTTTCATCACCTCCGGATAGCAAGGTTGGTAGCATCGCGGATCTCTATTATAGAGGTCCCGAGTTCGGTCCCCGCCAGGGACGCGAATACTGTGAGACCTTCTACCGGGGGATACTCCCACGTGGCACCTGGGGGGGAGGTTAGAAGGGACTAGTGATAGTCCCTGCTGGCTAATGGTCGCCCGAGGAGGACGATGTAAATCGTCTCTGTGGAGACCTAAAACCCGCAACTTTAACTTTTTAACCTCATTCCTCTGTAGATGATTTTCTCTCATTTCGTGAGCTCACAGTACATTGCTTGACGATGCAACCGACCGTCGACAATTTTTAAGAAAACAGCACTTGGTTGTGTTCTGTTCCAAATGCTCTTGAAGCTTTGTATGTTTAACCACAATCGGTTTGTATTTAAGTAACTCTTTAATTTACGTAACTCATTGATCTTAGCTTATTGCTATTTACATCTCAGTACCTATTTATAAGTCTGTTTAGCTAGGATTGTTTTCTGTTATTGAACATCACTAAACGCCATGTCGGCAATTTTTGAACTGGCCATTCGAAAGTCCCGCCATTTGACTTCACGAACGTCACGTCAAATGAGGGAAAGGCTGGGGGATCTCGCGGGCGAAAGACTGAGGTTTGATACACGACTGTATTGGGACCTAAATCTTAACCACCTGGTGGGGAAGGAGCGAGTGTTATGGAAATTGTCTGTTTATAATATATCAATGATGAATCTAACGTAAAATTGAGGCAACATGACAAAAATGTCTTATGTATGTGTTTAGTGTCAATGATTTTCCAAGTCATTGGATATGGATAAATTCTGGCCCTCAGCCGAAGCCTCAAGCCTTCCCTTGTATTTAAGGAAAAGCCTTAACTGTTTTACGATCCTGTAGTAAATGAAAAGGCATTGTCAAACCCCTTGCAAATAAATAAACTAAGAATTCCCTCCACTTTGCTAAGGAAACTTTAGTTAACGCGGGAAAACAAAGTTTTCTTCGAAGCTGCAGACCCTCACTCGGCCTCTTTGCTTCATCGTCCCCCCTTAAGATAAGTCATTTATTAGTTGTTCTCTTCTCTCTACCTCGTGTACCAGGTTGGTTGTAGTATAAGTTTGTGTGCAAGACATGTAGTTTTTATATCGCAGTTTAATGTAGAGATCCTTGTGATTGGGGATCTGAATCCTGAGTTAAATTGGAATAGGGATATTTGGTGTGTGATTCGTTGTGTATTGAATTCGAATTGTCACTATTTTTAGTTTCTTAATGAGTCCGGTGTGGACTTAGTGCTTGAAGAGCACGTGCTACATTACCAAGGGCCAATCTTGTTTTTCATTAAGTCTTGTGAATGCTTAAGAATGTTGTTTGTCTTGTATCAGAGTTTATTTTTATAATAAAATGGTAATTTTGTCGCCGTATTTTAGTTAACTCCAGGAAGGTTTTGGGAATCTCGCCTCTTCAAGGCCTTGCGATCCGCCCAGTACATCGGGCAGATTTAATAAACTGGTGAAAATCACAACATGCCACTTAATTTTTTTGTATGTATAATAATTTTTAAAAACCAGACAGTAGGATTTCTTTATAATTACTTTCCCTTGGAGTTTCAAGAATGATCGTTGTATTTATAAAAAGCACCCTTCAGCGAACCACATACTCATGAAAATTTGAAGAAGAAGAACTCGACCTGCTTGAACCTGCTCAACAGCGGGAGGGAGAAGCGTGCGAGTGGCGCACTTAAAAACGAGGAAGCGAGGAAGGCAGACGTAGGCTTAGCCTCTTCATCTGTGACGTCGTTAACATAGGCGTCGATTCAACTACCTGTTGGTCAACCATTTACTAACCAACAGTATGCCTTACTTTGTGCCATTATTCAGAAGATAGACCCAAGAAGAGAAAACACGTCAGTGCAGAAATGAAGATGCACCGTGTTGTTAACAGTTTACAAGATGCTTCCACTTCAACGTCTACAATCAACCCTCAAGAGCGTGGGTACAAATTAACGGTGCTCAACCTTGGCCAAGGAACTGTCCCCCCTTTTTTTCTAGCCTTTATTTGACGATGTGCACATTTAGCTAGGAAGTCATGTTCAAACTGTCTGGTTTAATCATTCGTGGCGTGTCCATTAACATAAGTTGTGTTCCCGTTCCCCTCTATCAAGTTTGAAATTTTATTGACTGGGAGGAATGTGTTCAAAGTAGTGAGTAGAACTTTTGGTATTATTTCAGTCACCATTTTTACTTTCATTGGTTGATTAGTCATTTGATTATTGATTTACGATTTAATTGATTTGACCATTTTCTTGGCATTTTTCATTTTTCATATGCCATTCGGTCTTTATTCAAATTTCAATTAGGTAGTTCTGCTGTTTTTACCTGTGTCAGTTAGGTGAAAATTCCTGTTGTATTTTATGGAAATAAACGCAATTTTTAGGTTAAAATTATTAACTGTTTTTAACTTGACCTTTACATTTTGAAATGACTAAATGAGTGATCACATGAGGTGAGATATGACTTAAGGGTAAGTTTATATTTACGTCAATCTAAAGCTATCGGTGTCAATCCTTTATTGTAATGTTCTACGGTATTACCTCCCGGTGGTCCTTAGGACGTTTTGACTTTTACAGTACTGCTCCCCCTAACTCTCTGCGAAACTGTCGTTAACGTAACTGATTCAGTCCAACCACAATTGATTGGGATTTACTATTCTACGCCCTGGAGTAGCGTCTGAACATCAAGGTGATATCGGTGTCGACAGTCCCGGTATAGAATAATCTTTGAACTTAAACGTGTGTAATGGAAGCAAACCGTCTTCGATGTGGTTCTCTAGTTTGTCAAGTGTGAGAGTGTTGGCGCTCTATCCTTCAGGCTCGGGTCCGGAAATTAGAAACGGGGAGGCCTTTCCCGGAATTATTTCCCACACTTAAATAAATAACAGAGGTCCTTCAAACCGGATCCGACACCATTGATTTGTGGAATAATGAAATTTTAAACATTATAAATTCATTTGTAGCATTTTCACTACATAAACATCACTCAGCTAAGTCGTACCTCAAAACCTCACACACTAGCCAATTTGTAGAATGATTAAGCCCAGACTTTGATAGGTAACAAGATGTACAGTGTTTTAGGACGTAATTTATGGTTACCTTTGACGAATAAAGGCACCTGTGCAACCAAGCGTTTTAGCCAGAAAGTTCTACCCTGAAGGAGAACTCAGGTTTTATTTCATTTGTTTGGATCATCGGTATGTTTTGCACGTTTTTCGTATGTACTGTGAGCTTTGGAGCTGCTATTTTGATCTGTTCGTTTTTTCCTCTTAACCATTAATTTGTTTTCACGCTTTGGTTTACTGTTCCCCATTATAGGTAGGCTACCTTTATCCTTGTCCTTTGTACCCCTCTCGGTCACCATTTGTCTGTAACATTCTCTGTGCCGTGTGTTATTCAAGTTTGACTTTGTTTGTCTGCATAATTTGTTTTTCTGTGGACCTTTTGTACCATCGTACACGTGGTCAGCCCAAGATGGTGGCCAAAGACAGTCACATTAAACTCCCACAGCAGGCTGTGGAGATGCCGGCTACTTTAGACCTAAATGCTCATCTTGAAGAACAAACGCAGGAGTTCAGATTCATTTACGAAGAGGCAAACATAACTCTGAAAGCTGTTTCCTCAATAGATTTTGCCTGTGCAACCCCTGAGGGTTTAGTGCACTGTAAAAACAAAGAAAGTAGAGTTCTTGCAGAACTCAGGGACTTTAAAACTTTGTGGAGCCTCATTGGAATAACCCCACTGTCCTGTCTAGTTATACCGATCTTGTCCGTTTGTTAACTGACGCAGAAACGATGCACCTTCAACTTGTAACACAGGGAAAAATCAACCCTGGAAAACCCCCTCAAGCGGATAACGCTAACCCTCAGTTTGTATGCGTCTCAGTCGCTGCAGATCCTGATCCCACTCCCTTCGATGGTCGTAGAGATTGTTGGGCCGGCTGGTGGAGTTTGTTTCACCAGACGGTACATGAAAATTCCAAGTACTCTCCCACAGAAAAATACAAGATTTTGTTGCGTACCCTTGAGGACAGAGGGTCTGTATGAAAGATCGATATACAGTCTTAAGCGAGAGTACGAGTCCCCCGTTTTGACTAAACACCTCTTGATAAATAAATTTTATAAAGCATCATCCCTTAATGATGATAGCACTGATCTCCGTCGTTTCCTCGTGGAATGGGACAACACGGAAACTGAATATGTACAACTAACTGGGTCGTCTTTACCAGAGGTAATGTTAGAGCATGTTTTCACTAGTAAGCTCAGACCCTTCCACCTAGGTATTGTTTACCGATATTACAATCGCGAGGAAGTAACCTTGGCCGAAATGAAAGGGGCCCTGTATGCTCATATTTGCATGAAGGAAATGATGAAGCTCATGACCAGCCCTGACAACGGCCCCAAACCTAATACCCATGATAAACCCGCACGAGCCTACCGTTACGAAAACTTGCGCTCTAACGGTAAATCACCTAACCAGCCTAGACCTCCTTCCTCCAACGTGAACAATCATGTACCTAAACTTAAAGTTAATAACGGGCCTGTCCGGTCCGTGGATATACAAACGACTCCTAGTCGATCAAATGGATGGCCTATCGCTGGCCCTAGTAACGGGAATGCTAGAGGTAAATGTATTTTTTGTGGCAATAGTGACCACGTGCAATCCAAATGTCCCCATTTCCCCGATTCAAGAAGTAGGATATCAAGGTTGCGAGAAATGAATCGTTGCACAAAATGTTTTTCCACTCAACACTTTGCCAGCAATTGCAATGCAACCATTGCTTGCCTGAACTGTCAGCAGGCTCATAAATTGCCTATATGCCCAAATATCCTTGCAGTATCCAACCACTTCATCCAACCCATTAGTGGGTTTGCTAACAACACCCCTAACTCCCAACCCCTTAGACCTCCCATTAATAACCCCCCTAACATGCAACCCATTAGACCTCCCATTAATAACCCCCTAACATGCAACCCATTAGACCTCCCATTAATAACCCCCCTGACATGCAACCCCTCATCCCTCCCAGTATCAATACCCCTGCGGTAAACCTCAATCACATTGCTTGTATCCGCAACAACACTGCGAGTGTTGAGCCTAATGACCTCGCCCCAGTCGCATTACCGACTTTCACTGCCGAATTAGTCTCCGGTAAATTTAAACACTCCACAAGAGTTTTTCTAGATTGTGGGGCCCAACGTACTTTTGTGCACCCAAATGTTTTTAAATCGTTAAATCTTAAACCTGTTGGACAGATGGTGTACCAGCTTAACTCATTTAATTGTATCGAACCCCCTAAGAGTTCTGATCTAGTACAATTTAATATGAAAATCGGCCGACGGAGACAAGATTGTGGCTATTGTTAGTGCCAATGTAGGTAAAGGCATCAATACGCCAGGTTACACCCGTACTGTCCGTACGCTAGAAGCTAACGGAATTCGTCTTGCGGATCAACGTCCCGATGATAATGCTGCCGGTATCGAGATCATTCTCGGTGCCGATTATCTTCCCAGGCTCCTCAAGCGTACCCATAATATCCAAGGTGTAAACCTGTTTAGCACTCCCGCCGGCTACGTGGTATGGGGAGAGTTGCCTGATTGGTCACGTCCTGATGTGGACCCAAGAGATGTCAGCGCAGTCACAATTACCATTAACCGAATTGATGTTGACTCGCCTATGACTATAAACCCGCCTCTTGAAAACCTTTGGAAACTTGACACCATTGGTATCACTAAAGAACCCTTCAGCCATCTTGAAGAGAAAGCAGTTGATCTCTTCAAGAGAACTACTCAATACAAAACTGGAAAGTATGTTGTTCAGCTACCTTTCAAGAGTGATAAGCGTCCCGCTTCAAATTATGCTAGAGCCTTTGCCCAACTCATGTCAGTCAAAAAATGAAAGAACCCTCAATTGTTTACTGATTACCGTAAGATTCTGGATGAGTATCTTGAAGAAACTTTTATTGAGCTCTTCCCCTTAGGCACCCCTGTTGATGGAAAAGTACATTATTTACAGCATCATCCCGTAGTTAAGAATTCAGCCACCACCTCTATACGTATTGTCTTAAACGCTTCATCCAGGTCGAACCCAAATTCACTTTCTCTGAACGATTCTCTGTACACAGGACCCAATCTTGCATCGAAGATTCAATCGATGATTTTAATGTTCCGCGAGAAGCCCTTTGCAGATATTTTCAAGGCATTCCTTCGCATAGAGATTGTCCCAGAACAGAGAGACTTCTGTCGCTTCCTTTTCTTTGGAGATCCAGAAATGACAAGGATTGTCGCATATCGATTTAAAGTCGTTCTGTTTGGCGCCACCTCGAGCCCCTACTTGCTCAACCAAACTATCCAACATCATTTGGACAGTCAGTCCAGTAGATTGGCGTCGACACTCAAAACCAGTTTCTATATCGATAACTTTCAACGCTGTTATGTCGACCCCAAAGACATTCTGAGTGAGAGGCCGCTCATTGAGGCACTCATGTCAAAGGCTAACATGCCGTTAGCCAAATGGACAACTAATGCCTCTCTTAATGGCAATTTCACAGAAAGAGTCATTCATGATTACCTCGGTCTTGAATGGGATACTGTTAATGATACCTTGAATGTTAAATTACCCCTTGAATTAGATATAAGTCATTCCCACATCAACACAAAGAAAGGTCCTGTCCTTGTTCTCTTCCATTTATGACCCTATTGGTCTTATTTCTCCTGTTACAATTATAGGCAAACTCTTCATTCAAAAACTGTGGATGACTGACAACGGTTGGGACACCCCTATTGACCCTGAGCAAGTTCAAGAACTGAGTGATATCATCAAAAGGTACAAAGGTCTTGAACAAATTAAAGTCCCTCGTAATGCGCATGATGGCAGTCAACCAGCATTGCACATTTTTGCCGATGCTTCCAAGCTCACTTTCAGAGTAGCTGCTTATATAGTCACCCAGGAAGGCATTTCTCGCTTCCTTACGGCTAAAGCCCGAGTCACCCCTAAATGCATGTTGGAAATGGATGAAAGTTTAACCATTACCAAACTTGAGTTAACTGCGCTCTTACTGGGCTGTCGTTTAGCCAAACACTTTTCAGAACTGCGCCCTGGCATATACACTTTGGTCACTGTTTGGTCCGACTCTTCAACTGCCCTCCAGTGGGTCCATAATTCTAAAAGTAACTCCCCTTACGTCGTTTAACCGTGTGGAGGAGATAATCAACATCAAATTAACTTGTAATCTTAACCTGAAGCATGTCCCCACTAATAGCAATCCTGCGGACCTGGCATCGCGTGGTGTCACTGTCAGGCATATTCTTAAGAATAAATTTTGGCTACAAGGCCCTCCTTGGGTCAGTAACCCTTCAGTGTACCCCTATCAAAGCAGGTTCTCTATTAACGGGGAGATATGTGCATGCCCTATTCGGCTCGATCCCCCGGGAGCACAACTGTTTGATCAGTACAGCTCCCTTGACGACGCGATCAAGTGCTACACTGCACTCCTTCATTTAATTCCCCAATGGATACAACCCTTGTCACAACGTTGCCCTAATCTAACCAATAAATTCAACCTTCCACCCTTAACAGTCATGTTGAAATGTTCCCAGGCCCAAAGTTATCCTAACATTCTGAAGCAAGTGCAAGGTGAAGACGTTCATCTCAATTCGGACGAACGAGCTTTCATCGGCCAACGTAAACCTTACCTGGATAACCAAGGTCTTCTCAAAGCTAGTTCCCGTCTCAGTAATGCCCCCATGGAATTAGATTATGTAGATCCCATTTTGCTGGAACATCATTGTGCCCTTTGGACACTTATCGTCAGACATTGGCATGAACGATTGCTGCACTGTAATACTTCAACACTCCTTGTTGAATTACGTAAACAATTTTGGGTTCCCCAAATGCGGCAGCAAATCAAGAAAATTTTGCGCCGTTGCAGCCATTGCCGGAAGGTGCAAGCGGCCCCATACCCAATGCCTCCATTAGCCCAGTATCATCCCAATTGCCTCATTTCAAGAGTGCCCTTCCGAGTAACTGGATTAGATTTCACTGGAGCTTTTAAGGTATACAATTTACATGTAGATTTTGTTTACATCTTGCTTTTCACCTGCGCAGCAACCAGAGCTGTAGCTCTAGAAGTCACAACTTTGTTAACGGTCATCGAATTTGTGCAAGCAGTGCGCAGATTTGCCGCTCGATTTGGTATGCCACACTGTATCGTCTCTGATAATGCTTCCACTTTCCAAGCTGGTCAAACTCTTCTAACTGAACTTATGCATCACCCTGTAATTGATGGGTTTAAATCTTCCCATAACCTGACCTGGAAATTCATCACTCCCTGTGCCCCTTGGCAGGGAGGTTTTTATGAAAGGCTAATAGGCTTCACCAAACTTAATTTAAGAAAAGCTATGTATCACTTGTATCCTACCTATAATGAATTTGTCACTTTGGTACAAGAAGCCGAATGAGTCTTCAACGATAGACATTTAGTTTACTTGGATGTCAACGACGTTACTGATACCCCCTTGACTCCGAGTCACCTGCTTTACGGTCGAACCCTCTCACTTGCTCCTCAGGTCCTTATGACCGACCTCAATGACCCCACATATATGGAAGGGAACAGCCTCCCAACTAGTTATCAGAAACTCACGAACATGTGGCAAGTGTCTTTAAAACGATGGACCCAGGATTATGTCAATTCCCTTCGTGAACGTCGCATAAAAAATAATCGTATCCACCCTGTACCTCCTCAAATTGGAGATTTATGTTTGTTAATTTTAGATGAAGTAAATCGGGAAGATTATCCCATGGCCCGTATTCTTGAAACCTACCCCGGTCAAGATGGTCATATAAGATCTGTGAAGGTGCGCACCCCTCATGGAATATATATGCGTCCCAGTAACCGTCTTATCCCATTGGAGATAAATGTCGCAGGTCCCTATATCACTGAACTGGAGAAAGGTGGTCCTGATTCGCTCATGACACCCCAGTTACCAGTTCCCCCCTCAGAGGACCCTCTAAATGACGATTCTTCTGATGATGTCACCCCTCTTCCCAAACCTGATCCTGTGTCCGCTCGAGGGCAACCTCGTAGGGCGGCGGGAGATAAAGCTCGTGCCTTATTCCAGAAAGTGCTGTAAATTTGAAAGGGATGGGGAATGGCCCCTTCCTTCCGTACCCTCCACCTCTTGTTAGTGGACCCCTCTTCTCTCTCGCTCTTACTTGGCAGGGTGTGGAAATTCTTTCCACGCTTTATTTTAGTCAACCCCGTTAGTCCATTTTTTATTTTTTGTTTGTTATTTTCTGGGTTTTACGCATCTCTTTTTTCTTTTGTTTCCTTTGGAACCTTCATTTTTGGGCTTAGGCCATGTTGTGCTGATGGAAGTTCCTTCATTAGTAGCTTCCTAAGTTATATGTGACTACAGTGATATATCCCAGAGAATTTACCGAAGGTATCCAGAATTCTAACTCCTGGAGCGAGTATCCCTTAAATTTCTCCAAGGGATATCGCGTAAGGACGTATCTTGACACATCTCATAGCTATTTACACCCCGAATAGCCTTTCACTTCGAGAGGGAAAGTGGCAAGAAAATAAGAGAGTCGTTAAAGAGGTAAAACTACTCGACTCTCCTAATGTACTGTAAATAGTTCGGCCATCCGCCACCGCACGGCGCCACCAAACCATTCTTTCGTTGTAGCTTTGCTGACCAGTATTCCCTGTGTTATCTCACTAGGCTATTTTCGAAGCTTTTTCTGCTTTATTATGGATTCCCCAGCTTCATCAGCTTCTGGAAAGTTAAGTAATATCTTTGAATTGTGTAAATGTAAGCTCTTGCCAGTTTTGCTTTTCAATTGATATCGTAATTAACGTAACAAGAGCTGTTGCCGGCCGGATGGCGTCATGACATGATCGTTCTTTCGTTCATTTAGTTAGCAAGAACGATATTCCCGGCATCCATGCTTTAATAACTTTAGCTATTTAGTATTTTAGCTAGGGATTTTTATATTATGTCATTGTTGTCATGAATTTGGCTATAATTGCGAGCTTCACGAGTGCTAGGCTTCTAGCCTAGGCACTTTCACACCTCATGCATGATATAACTTTCCTGGTAAAGTTGTATTGAAGCTCAGGCAATATTTTATACAATTAAGATATTACTATTTCCTTTCTTCTTCCATAATAGTATACCAGAGTTACGTAGAACTTTTCTCTAAGCTCTCTAGCTTAATAGCTTTAGTGCTTTAGTATACTTTATATGTCCCCATTACTCTTGTATTGTCTTTAGGGGTAAGATAGATATCATTGCCCCTGTAAGTCAATACTATCTCTATGAGATATAAGAGTAATTCTCTTTCCCTCTGATTAGCCTAGGCTATCCTCAGTTAATTTACTGTAACCTATGGTTGGGTAAATTTTATGGGGCGTTTCGTTTCCCTCTCCTTTTCTCTGAGCTGGCAACTGAGTAGCTTGTCAGCATTGAGTTTGGAGTTGGGGACGGGACATCAGAGTAAGTCTGTGTTTGGCATGTGGCTACCTGGATTTATACTGGCAACTGAGTAGCTTGTTGGTATTCCAGTAGGGCTAGTTGCTGTTCAGGAGGCCTAGCCTCCCTAGATCTTGTAGAGGTTATTGTTTTACAATTTCCTCTTTATGGTCTAGCAGACAGTCCTGTATTGGGGGTTCTTAACGGGAGGATAGGTTTCTTCCTTGTTTTGATCCCTGGTACGAGATTCTGTTCTCATGAGTTTGTTTTCGGACGTTCTCTCATTGCCTAACCCAACCTGGGGAATTAACTTCCCCTAGTTGAGGCTTATATGAGGACAGAATCCTTCAGGTTAGGTAATGCCCTAGGGTATTGCTTTACTTATGGATTATTCACCCCTTCCCCGCTATCTCTTTCGTGTTGAATGATCCAGCACCCTTATGCCCGTGGTTCTACATAGGCTCCTCTGGACGTCTGTAGACCTGGCATGAGTTTTTCTGTCAGTGCCTGGTTAGGTTACTGACAGATAACCTCATATCTTTGAGTGTTCCTTAGAGTCCTCCCTTGGACTGCCTTCCATATGCCTTAAGATGGGATATGGTTGAGTGGAAGCCCGAATTAATTTCCCTCTTCCACTGGTACACTCTTTCAGGATGTAGACGACATAGCTGATTCTTTGCCGTCTCCTATCCTTACCTTTCTCTCCTACTCTCTATCATGGGCTATAGTCTGCAGTTAATTCTACCGACGATTTGGGTTGGTTAGGCTACAGTTCGCTGTAATCTCTTACCTCGGACATCGTTGATCGATGGCCGTTGATGAGTTTAGTAGGCCTGCCTGCCGGCAACTGAGTAGCTTGTAGGCAGCTGGCCAATGCCACCCATAGTGTTTTAGCCAGCAGTGGTCGGCAGGCCAGGCAGATGCCGGCCTGCTGGCATATGCTGATTAGCCCATCATGCCGACAATGTCGGCAGGTTGACACTATATTCATATTTTATTTAAGGTAGCTGCCGGCAGGCTCGGTAGACACCTGCCTGCCGGCATTTACCGACTGGCCCTACATGCCGACGATGTAGTGTCGGCGGGGCCGGCAGTGTCGGCGGGGCCGGCAGTGTCGGCGGGGCCGGCAGTGTCGGCATGGCCGGCAGTGTCGGCAAGGCCGGCAGCGTCGGCGGGGCTGGCAGTGTCGGTGGGGCCGGCAGTGTCGGCGGCATACTGCCGCCGGCAACTGCTGTATCCAGAAAAATATGGTAAAATTTTCTCCAACCTGCAAGTGGTTCTTGAGCAGCCATTTGTGACACCATCATAGAGATATGATTCTCTCTTATTTTAACCCTTTAAGGTCCACCCTAGGTTTTATGGGAAACTTTAAAAATTCCTTTTAGTATGTTGTAGTATTAGAAAATACAAGACCTTTTTATTCTTTTGTACTTTTAAAAAATTTTCCAAATTACCGAAATAATTGCATGCAATGAAGTATCCCATTTGGGTACCTTGGGCGAGTTTACGCGGACCACGCTCATCCCATATGGGATCTATTGGACCATAACAGCACAGATTTTGAAGTTTCGCCCAACAGTTTTTTTATAGTTCCAATGTATAACAGACAGTTTTTTTATAGTTCCAATGTATAACAGAAACACATATATGGCTTAACAATTTAATTAAATAAGAAATACGTTACAAATACAAGAAAATACATTATTCCATAAATACAAAAAATACTATAAAAATACAAAAATACTATGAAAATGCAAAAAAATATATTAAACCTTACTCTTAATTGATAGAATAGAAACATTATAAAACTTACTTTAAAATCTGTTGAAAAAGAGCAAAAAAATTACTTAGAAATCTTATGGAATAAAGCAAAACAATTTCGAGTTTCAGTGAGGCAAAGGGCCACCTTGCACTCCTCACACATCCAGCGAGACCTGTGGATGTGGCCTGCAGTTGAACAGAACTTGCAGGTCTGCCTCATGGTGACATGCTTTGGCATGTGTAGGGTAGGGGCATCCTGGCGTGACTCTACACTTGGCACAACTGCCCGTTGGCCCCTTTTGGGCAAAGCGACATCCCTGGTGCCAAGAGAATTCCTAGTAATCTTGAAGTTTGATGTCTTGAAACTTTTCAGCCAATTTGAGATGTCCAGTCGGAAGTCCTCGTAAGGTTCCCTCAAGAAGTCTGGCTGTGGATGAATGAAGTCCGGTAGGGGCTGGATGTGAATGTCGTCCTTCTTCCATTCAACAACACGAGGCCTCTTAGGGTTAACCTCACCTTCAACTTCAACTTCCTCTTCCACAGGCATCTCCTGAGGGACAACAACATTGACCCTGCGAGCTGAAACAAGAATAAAGTAACATTAATGAAACAGTAAATGAATCATGTGTGCTGGTGTGCGTGCATGCATGTGTGTGCATGTGTATGTCAGTGACTATGCATGTGTATGTCAGTGAGTATGCATATGTGTGCATCTGTATATCAGTGAGTATGCATGTGTGTGCATATGTATGTCAGTGAGTATGCAAGTACACAAATAAGTTTTTAAAATACCCATTGTTTACAAAAATTTAAAGAGCAACACAATGAAAATAAATTTAAACAGCAACTATTGTAACAACGAGACTTTTAAAAAAGAAAATTAAACAAATACCTCTCTCTCTCTCTCTCTCTCTCACTGTCTCTCTCTCTCTCTCTCTCTCTCTCTCTCTCTCTCTCTCTCAAAGGATGTCTCATACTAACCTCTAGCGTTGGGAGGGTCAAAGGCATCCTCCTAAGTAAGGCCTTCGTCAGGAACGTACGTAGGGTCGTCATCATTACTGTCGACATCCAAAGGGCTCACGTTGACATCACTTCCTTCAGCGTCATTAGGGGCAACCCATGGTGTATGATCCTGAGTCTCCAATGCAGCGTTGCGATGCCCATAAATAATATGGCCAGGAAACTGCAAGAAAAAAAAATTAAAATCATGTAATAAAAAAATTGTAACTTTGCCTAACAAGAACTTATCATTCAATACCTTGTAAGGTAATAATTTGTATGCACATGAGCCTAACATCTCTAAATAATCACTATTATTTCTATAAATATTGTTAAAACTATTCACAAATGTCTAAGACAATCACTAGAAAAAAATTGCAAAAATGATGTGCGTCATAAAGTAGTGCCCGGTAGAACCTTTAAGGTCCAATAGATCCCATATGGGATGAGCGTGGTCCGCCTAAACTTGACCGAGGTAGCCCATATGGGATCTATACTTTTTCCGATAGTCACTACTACACGTCAGTAACACTACAGCCCTTGAAACCCACATCAAAAGGTAAGCATATCACTAGGCTTCACTATCCTACAGTCACTGTGTACTTACCATGATTACGAAGGTCAGGGGGGGGGATATGTGGACGTTACTGCGACGCGTTTTGTCACTTTTCCGACTTAAGCACAAGTGAGGTGTCTTTGGAAGGAGCTACAGACTTGGCGAGAAGGACAGGCGGCTTCTGATTGGCTGATTCGAAGAGCAGAGGAGTGTCTCTATGAGTTGCCAAAGCGTCAATTTCAGACAAGCATAAACATGTTCACCACGACTACCCAAAAGTAGCTGTTTTAAAGATCCCGTTTGGGCTATTTGGTCCTTAAAGGGTTAATGGTTATGTCCATTAAATTTATCCACTGTATTGAACATTATAAGAGGATGTGTCAAGAAGACACTATATATCTTGGATATTCCCTCTGTTATTTAATTCCTTGTGAATTTCATGGTTCAATACGGGAAGGGGTCATCGCAAATGGCTGGACGGGAAACACATGTGGGTGTCTTTCCTACTATAGCTTACCCTATCCAAGCTAAATATAATAAATGTATTATGTTGAAATTTGAGAATTTCACAGAAAACTCATTTGCTTTTCTTTTCTTTACAGGAGGAGCATCCCGAGTGCGGGAACAACTTTTGTAGGGTCCGCAGCAAGGACTTCTACGGACATGGCGTGTGTAGGTCTCACGCCCGCTGTTCTGTCACCAAAGGGGCCCTCAAGTACTGGGACCCAGAGGTATGTACTGTGTGCGACAAGTTGGTTAAGGAGGCTTTTGATGATCAAAAGTCTGCGGAGTCTAGGGATGCAGCTAGGATTACGCTGCGGAAATGGGTTAGAGGTTTTCAAAAGAATACCTCGGGCCCATACCTTCCTAATGCTAGGATGAGGGACTATCTCTTCCCCGGAGCTCGTGACGATTCTGTCATTCCCCAGACCAAACCTTCGATCCCTTTGGTGCAACTCCAGGTTCAGAAACCTGGAGATCCTGACGTGGCGGATGCTTTGGAAAGCGTCCACCTGGACGACAATATGTCCGTCGTTTCCGAGGAGACTGAGAAGAATCTCCTCGTAGAAGAGTCAGAACAGGAGGCAGTTGTTCCTCCTACTAACGAGGTTGAGAATGCTGAAGTGGTGTCGGTCTCTTCAGCAGCTGTGGCTGAACCAACATCCTCAACCTCTTCGCAACCGCCTCATCTGGAGGCACTTACGACCACTTTGCAATCTCTGATGTCGATGGTGTACGACTTGCAGAAGAGGTCCTCCGAGAAAGAGACTACTTTCCGGTCAGAGATTGAACAATTAGTTACCTCGCGCTTAGCCCCGAAAAAACTAAAAGTGAAGGATCTTCCTGTGTTCTCCGATGTTAACCCGTGGAGATACACGGAGCACATGCCTATGTCAGCAGGCAAGATTTTCCTTTCGGAGAAACTGGGTACCGTCCCAGTGGAGGAAGTAGAGTTCTGGCCCAGCAGGGCATCCTACCCGGATTGTTATGTCCGGCTCAGAACTGAACCGACATCCAAAGAAGAGACGGAGCCCAAGGAAGTAATTGTCCTTGAGCTCGCTAAAGCACAGGCTTTGTTTTCCACAAAAGTAAAGGAGAGGGCATTCACTAGCTCAAAGGTGCCGGCATTAAGCAAAAAACATCCGTCGTTTATTGCTGACCCTCAACGTGCTTTTCCCTTTATAGATAAAGGGTTTAAAGCAGCTCTGAAGGCCGTGAGGGCAGGAAAGCCCTGCCCCACGCTGGAAGAGAGCAAGCTTTTCTCCCTTGCTTTCCCTTCAGATGACAAAGACTGGAAGGACGTTTACGTTACCTTCTCAGTCGGGAAGCTGGAGGCCGATATCGCTGGACGTCAGTTCAACGAGGACCTCCCAAAGCTGTCAGAGTTTCTCTTGAAGAGAGATCATGAGACGAAGGAACGCTTGGCAGCGTCCATATCTTTACAAACGGGGCTAGAAACGATGGCTAGCATCCCTGATTCTCCAGATATGTATATGGTCTTTGCCAAGGCGCACTTGGCTACAGTTACAAAGGACCTATACAACTTTATCAGAGCCAGGACGGCTTGTCGGGAGTTTGTGTTTGATTCTGCCTCTGTGAAACACGAACCTAGGAAGCTGATAGCTTCTAATATCTGGGGAAAAGACCTCTTTCCTAGTGATGTGGTGAAGGAGGTCGTTGACAAGGCTGCTTCGGAGAATAGGAATCTCCTCTCTAAATGGGGCTTGTCCTCCAAGAGAAAATCTTCCGCTGACAGGGGTCCCCAGCCGAAGAACAAGGCGAAGCGGCCTCGCCTGTCCTCTCAGCCAAGACAGCAACAGCTTCCCATGGCCACGGTGCCCCAGACGGTGGCACAACCTACCACCACCTTTCAACTGGTGCCCCAAACACTGGCGACTCAGTCACCAGTTTTCATCCCAGCTTACGAAAGGCAGTCGGCTTCTTCTAAGCCAAAGTTTAGGGGATCTTTTCGAGGCTCTTTTAGACGCCCCTTCAGAGGAAGAGGCAACAAAGGTGGTCGTGGCCAAGGTGGAAAGTCTTCCACCCAGCACTCAAAGTGAGATGCTGCCGGTAGGAGGGAGACTTCTACACTTTCAGGATCGGTGGACCTTCGATCCTTGGGCCCACAGCCTAATCAAGGTAGGACTGGGGTGGGGTTGGAACTCAACTCCACCAAGCTTTCCTCAATTCTTCCAGCCTTCGACCCCGGTTCTGGAAGAATACGTTCAGGAACTACTGGACAAGAGAGTGATAAGGAAAGCAAAGTCCATCAAATTCCAAGGAAGGCTTTTCTGTGTTCCGAAGAAGGATTCAGAAAAGCTCAGAGTCATTCTGGACTTATCACCACTCAACAAGTTCATTGTGAACTACAAGTTCAGAATGCTGACGCTTCAGCACATAAGGACCCTTCTGCCCAAAAGGGCATTCACAGTCTCCATAGACATGACGGATGCGTACTGGCATGTGCCAATCAACCGTCAAGTTTCCCCCTACCTGGGGTTCAAGCTCCAGAAAAGAAAATACGTTTTCAGAGCCATGCCCTTCAGTTTGAATATTGCTCCGAGAATATTCACAAAGCTTGCAAATGCAGTTGTTCGACAACTACGCCTCAAAGGGGTTCAGGTGATGGCCTACCTGGACGACTGGCTGGTGTGGGTAGCATCCAAAGAAGAATGCTTGCAAGCCTCCAGAAAAGTGATCCAATTCCTAGAGTACCTAGGGTTCAAGATAAACCTGAAAAAGTCTTGGCTGTCTCCTGCTCAAAAGTTTCAGTGGTTGGGAATCCACTGGGACTTACAGTCGCATTGCCTCTCCTTGCCAAAGGCAAAGAGAAAGGAGATTGCAGGGGCCGTCAAAAATCTGCTTCGGTCACGAAAGATTTCAAGAAGACAACAGGAGAGAGTGTTGGGGTCTCTCCAGTTTGCCTCTTTGACGGACCCACTTTTGAGAGCACAATTAAAAAATGCCTCTGGGATCTGGAGAAAATACGCTTACAACGATCGAAGAGATCTACTAAGACCGTTACCAAATCGTCTGCGAGCGATTCTCAAGCCATGGTCGGAAACAAAGAACTTAAGAAGGAAAGTATCCTTGCAACCTCCTCCTCCTACAGTCACCGTCCACACGGATGCTTCAACTATATGGAACCCAGTGCTTGGCTTAATGCCTAAATCCCATATTCAATTCAATTCAACTATATGGAAGCCATGGCAGTGTTTCTTTCCCTGAAGAAACTGAAACTTCGCCGCTCAATCCACATTCACCTGGTCCTAGACAGCGAAGTGGTGATAAGATGCATAAATTGTCAAGGTTCAAGACCGCCTCAGTTGAATCAGGTGATAATAGCCATCCTTCATCTGTCCAAGAAGATGAAATGGCACTTATCAGCAGTCCACCTTCAGGGATTCCGAAATGTGACGGCGGACGCTCTATCCAGGTTCGACCCGATAGAGTCCGTATGGTCCCTAGACGCAGGATCATTCTCCTTCATATTGAGAAAAGTCCCAGGATTGCAAGTAGATCTCTTCGCAACGAGCGACAACAAGAAGTTAGCCCGGTACGTAGCCCCGTACGAGGATCCTCTAGCGGAAGCGACGGACGCGATGTCTCTAGATTGGAACAGATGGTCCAGGATTTACCTGTTCCCACCAACCAACCTGTTGTTGAAAGCCCTCGACAAATTGAGATCCTTTTGTGGGAGGGCAGCGATAGTGGCCCACAAGTGGCCAGGCAGTGTCTGGTTTCCATTGATAACAGAACTACGCCTGAAGCTGATCCCGTTGCCGGAACCAGTTCTGACCCAGCTAGTACAGAAATCGACTGTCTACGCTTCATCAGAGAAAACCCAGAACCTTCATCTCATGATTTTCTCGCCTTAGCGGTCAAGAAAAGGTTTGGGATTTCCGAAGACAGCATTAATTTCTTAGAAGAATATAAGTCAAAGTCAACAAGAAGACAATACGAATCTTCCTGGAAGAAATGGGTGGCCTTTGTTAAGGCGAAGAAACCTCAAGAGATTTCTACGGATTTCTGCCTGTCCTTTTTCATCCATCTTCACGGACAAGGGCTAGCGGCTAATACGATCACGACGTGTAAATCTGCCTTAGCTAGACCGATTCTATATGCCTTCCAAGTGGATTTTTCAAGTGAAATCTTCAACAAGATTCCGAAAGCCTGCGCAAAACTTCGGCCCCTCCAAAGCCTATTTCATGGTCTTTGGAAAAGGTTCTTCATCTGGCCTCGACCTTGAACAATGAAGATTGCTCGCTGAAAGACTTGACTCAGCAAGTGATATTTTTATTTGCACTAGCCTCAGGAGCCAGAGTCAGTGAAATAGTGGCCCTCTCGAGGGATGATGGCCACATTCAGTTTACACCGAATGGAGAACTAAAACTCTTTCCGGATCCGACTTTTCTCGCCAAGAATGAGCTACCCACTAAAAGATGGGGCCCCTGGAGAATCTGCCCTCTGAAGGAAGAAGCATCCCTCTGTCCAGTGGAATGCCTAAAGGTCTATCTTCGTAGAACTTCAGACTTTGTTGGAGGTCAGCTTTTTAGGGGAGAAACTTCGGGTTCGACGTTATCCTTGAAACAGATAAGGGCGAAAATCACTTACTTTATTCGCAGAGCGGCTCCTGACAGTACACCCGCAGGTCATGATCCGAGGAAGGTTGCCTCTTCTCTTAACTTCTTTCAAACTATGTCGTTTGATAACCTACGTGCTTATACTGGTTGGAAGTCTTCCAGAGTCTTTTTTAAGCACTATGCGAAGCAATTGCAAGAAATCAAATTTCATGTGGTGGCTGCAGGCAGTGTAATAAAGCCTGTAGTTTGATTACTGCGAAGGACAGTGCACTAATTGGGACTGTTAGTGAAGGGTGTGCATGATAAGACTTAGGTATATCATGATTATTTTTAGTGTTGACATGAACAATATAAACTGTCTTCCATAGTTAAGTGAACTTAAAAGCATAATATTTTGACATGAGTGCCAGCATATCTATGCATAATGTCTTTTAGTAATAACATATATATTGAAATTTCCTAATTTCACGGAGTGGCATTGTTTTCTCTTTCAGATGAAACTTATTTACCTTGTTATTACTGTTATGCTTGTTATGTCTATGTCTAGCATAAACATTTTATTTAATCATAACTTCTGTGTTTCTTGTAAATAAACTATAGAAGGAATCTTTGCATCTCTCTCGCCTTAAGATTATAGATTATATTCAGAGTATTCTTGATCCTCTTATGGACCATGTGGGACAAAGTTTCCCTTACCATGCAATCAGGTAAGTTTGGTTGTGCTATGTTTGTCTACTGTATTACGTTTCCTACGTGAACATAAACTCGTCTGTCTGATCCAGACCTGGGCGGTACAGTACTCTATTCAGAACTCTAGTACAAACTACGCTTTACGTATATACGACACGATATACTTTCTGCTTGCTTGTTGTTCTTTGAACTCACAATCTCGGGTTTTTTCCTAGAGTCTATATAGACTTTTCCCTATATGGGGCAGGAAGAACTGGCATATGGTATGCTCAGTTGATTGATGTATTACGGTAACATCAAGTGTCTTTGGTCTTTGTGATCGGTTAGGAAATAGTCAATTCGAGATAACGGCACTATTAAATCCACAGATACATTATTGCTCTGGTAAACTTCCATCAGCACGACATGGCCTAAGCCCAAAAAACGGATTTTGAGCGAAGCGAAAAATCTATTTTTGGGTGAAAGAGCCATGTCGTCCTGATGGACCCACCCTCCTTTAGTAAAAGGATGTTAATCCCTCCCTTTTGGTACTGTATCTGTAATACTTACAAAGCTACGGAGAATGGTTTGGTGGCGCCGTGCGGTGGCGGATAGCCGAACTATTTACAGTACATTAGGAGAGTCGAGTAGTTTTACCTCTTTAACGACTCTCTTATTTTCTTGCCACTTTCCCTCTCGAAGTGAAGGGCTATTCGGGGTGTAAATAACTATGAGATGTGTCAAGATACGTCCTTACGCGATATCCCTTGGAGAAATTTAAGGGATACTCGCTCCAGGAGTTAGAATTCTGGATACCTTCGGTAAATTCTCTGGGATATATCACTGTAGTCACATATAACTTAGGAAGCTACTAATGAAGTTACTTCCATCAGGACGACATGGCTCTTTCACCCAAAAATATATCATTCGCTTCGCTCAAAATCCGTTTATTATACCCTTAAATATTCATTGCTGCTAACATGTCCATCATTCCCCTGTAATGCTTAACCTTTCATCACCTCATTCCTCTGTAGATGATTTTCTCTCATTTCGTGAGCTCACAGTACATTGCTTGACGATGCAACCGACCGTCGACAATTTTTAAGAAAACAGCACTTGGTTGCATTCTGTTCCAAATGCTCTTGAAGCTTTGGATGTTTAACCACAATTGGTTTGTATTTAAGTAACTCTTTAATTTACGTAACTCATTGAGCTTAGCTTATTGCTATTTACATCTCAGTACCTATTTATAAGTCTGTTTAGCTAGGATTGTTTTCTGTGTTATTGAACATCACTAAAAGCCACTTAATTTTTTTGTATGTATGTTAATTTTTATAAACCAGACAGTAGGATTTCTTTATAATTACTTTCCCCTGGAGTTTCAAGAAGGATCCTTGTATTTATAAAAAGCACCCTTCAGTGAACCACGTACTCATGAAAATTTGAAGAAGAAGAACTCGACCTGATTGAACCTGCTCAACGGCGGGAGGGAGAAGCGTGCGAGCGGCGCACTTAAAACCGAGGAAGCGAGGAAGGCGGACGTAGGCATAGCCTCTTCATCTGTGACGTCGTTAACATAGGCGTCGATTCAACTACCTGTTGGTCAACCATTTACTAACCAACAGTATGCCTTACTTTGTGCCATTATTCAGAAGATAGACCTAAGAAGACAAAACACGTCAGTGCAGAAGTGAAGATGCACTGTGTTGTTAACAGTTTACAAGATGCTTCCACTTCAACGTCTACAATCAACCCACAAGAGCATGAGTACAAATTAACGGTGCTCAACCTTGCCCAAGGAACTGTCCTTTTTTTTTCTAGCCTTTATTTGACGATGTGCACATTTAGCTAGGAAGTCATGTTCAAACTGTCTGGTTTAATCATTCATGGCGTGTCCATTAACATAAGTTGTGTTCCGTTCCCCTCTATCAAGTTTGAAATTTTATTGACCGAGAGGAATGTGTTCAAAGTAGTGAGTAGAACTTTTGGTATTATTTCAGTCATCATTTTTACTTTCATTGGTTGATTAGTCATTTGATTATTGATTTACGATTTAATTGATTTGACCATTTTCTTGGCATTCTTAATTTTTCATATGCCATTCGGTCTTTATTCAAATTTCAATTAGGTAGGTCTGCTGTTTTTTCCTGTGTCAGTTAGGTGAAAATTCCTGTTGTACTTTATGGAAATAAACGCCATTTTTAGGTTAAAATTATTAACTGTTTTTAACTTGACCTTTACATTTTGAAATGACTAAATGAGTGATCACATGAGGTGAGATATGACTTAAGGGTAAGTTTATATTTACGTCAATCTAAAGCTATCGGTGTCAATCCTTTATTGTAATGTTCTACGGTATTACCTCCCGGTGGTCATTAGGACGTTTTGACTTTTACAGTACTGTTCCCCCTAACTCTTTGTGAAACTGTCGTTAACGTAACAGATTCAGTCCAACCACACTTGATTGGGATTTACTATTCTACGCCCTGGAGTAGCGTCTGAACATCAAGGTGATATCGGTGTCGACAATCCCGGTATAGAATAATCTTTGAACTTAAACGTGTGTAGGGAAAGCAAACCGTCTTCGTTGTGGTTCTCTAGTTTGTCAAGTGTGAGTGTGTTGGTGCTCTATCCTTCAGGCTCGGGTCCGGAAATCAGAAACGGGGAGGCCTTTCCCGGAATTATTTCCCACAGCCACCTTGTAATTCGCATCATTGATGGACATATGCTTAACTATGGAGAGAGTATAATCTCTTAAATACCCAATTACATAAGCTAACTTATTGGCATCTGTCAAATTTTTCTTGGACCCTATGACATTGATGAATTGATTAATAAACGTATTAAAGGCAAACTTATCTTTCTCCTTTCCGGTAAATGTGCCACACTCTATTGGCGGCGGTTTACTCTCCGTCATATTCATTTGGCTAACTATCCTCAATAAATCCTTAGAAGCTACAGTGTCAGCATTATTTAATTCATATACTCTAAAGGAATCTAGTTCTATCTCTACTTGCAACAAATAGTTAGTTTAGTCTTTCATCTTCATTTTCTAAATCCATTTTTTCCATAAGGTGGTTTATTTGACTGTCGACCTCCTTTACCTGCGCAAGCTCAACTTCTATATTGTTTACTAACTTTTTTAATAAGCGATGGAGAGACTGTTTCAAAGTCCATTTCTTTTAACTTCTTTAAACAAATGGTTATTTTCCTTTTATGGGTACCTCTGGTTTTCCTAAAAAGGAACCAAAGACTCCAAAGTTGTTGCCTCACCCGAGATGGACATTGTGACAAGAATGAACTGATACAATGTTCAAAATTAATGAAAACAAAAATTAAAATTTTACTGACTGAAAACCAACACCTACATATCACTCCCTCTAATTTAGCTCGGACCCTATAATTCACAAATAGATAAATATAAACTCTGAAGATAACCAGCAAATGTAAGCGAAGTCAACAATGTTAATATCGCCGACAACAAAACTCAGTGGTAAAGCACGAATTATTCAACATTAAAGGTAATTAATATTATAATATTACCGTCGCAATTCACTTCTTGAAAAAATTTTGAAATTTAAAATAAAATTTACGAAGTTGCAACGAAAAAAAAAAGAAAAAGACACAGTATATCGCACAGATACAAAATTAATCGCTTGGTTTGCGAACACAATTTATCTTAACAGGAACACTCACCATTTTTCTCCTAAAAGGATAAAGCTCTTCCGCCGTCGTATGCTTTACAAGTAATGCAAGATATTAAGGGTATAGACCGGTCTAACCTAATCCACACATTGTCATTGAGAAGCATACTTATCTTGGTGCTGGAGCTTTATCAAGAAGTGTTCCTTGAAGTCAAGAGTCTCAAGACGTGTTTCGCGATATCGCATGTGAACCGTATATATATATATATGTATATATATATATTTAAAAAGAAAAACATACACAGTAAATACGTTTCCGCGCTGTGTACTGAGCGGTTGCTTATAGTAGAATGTAAAAGTTTTACTTAACGATTGCTGGAAGTCACCTATTGTCTAAAATAAAGACTCGACTGACTAAACCGCTTGTTATCGCAAAACTTAATACTCAATTGTTTATCTATTTATTCATTTATTTATTTTAGAAAATTATTATACTGTTTTGCGTAAATACTTTAATAGTAAAATCTTTGTTTTACATTTAAGTCACTTTATAACCAAATCATTTACTTTACTATTTCCATTACGGGTCCCGTGATCTTGAAGAGTTTGTTCAATACTTATTTTAGCTGGAACGAAACAATAATTTGATCACGGGCCCGAGTCTAATGGCAATAAGGAATTATTTATTGCCAACCCCGTGGCTATGATTACCTAATTCATAACAATAAATTAAATTACTTAAACTAGTAATTGCCTAATAGGCGGTAAGTTCGCGCGTGCGTAATATGTAGGCTACCTTTCAAAGGTAAGAAGTAAATTACCTGTGAGGTTACCACAGCTACGGCGAACAGTTACAGTTACTCAGTAGCCAGGCCGGCATCGACAATTCTATAAGAAATTAACTTTGAACAAAACTGAACGTTCTAACTCCAAGACAACAACAATTTTGGAATACGCCAACTTCAACTTCATAATTTGTGATAAGTGCTTTACATTATCATGTATCTTTGGGCATGTCTAGGGAAAAAGGTTATGTTCGACAATGTCACAAAGCTTGTTTATTAGTGGATCTCTCTATAAAAGTAAGTTGTTTTGGTTGTTAGTTAATTGTTTTGTTTATTAAATATAAGTAAGGTTGAAATTAAAATAAATTCCAACAATAATACAACATGCCTTCTGTCACACCGAAATGCCTTTTCGTTAATATTAAGTTGGCACTTAGAACCACAGGTGGGGCAAATAGTGTCACTTTCACTGTAAGGACACCGCTCCCTTCGTCGTCCAGAAAATCAACAAACTGTTTATTTATTTGAATTCTCCTTTCGCCACACTGTGGTTTCCCATGTATGTGCATTCCACTCTATCAGAGCTACATTTTGACATATGTATTATTTCATTACATGTTTCTGTTAACTCATAATTCGTATATTTGTAAGTGTAAGAAAACACATATATTTTGGCGGGCAATTCAATCTGATTTGGCGCCAGCGCCATCCTACCTTTCTGTCCGCACCTTGTAATATACTCCCACGCACATTTGAATAAAGTATCAGTTGATCTTGGTGACGCTTGTCTCAATGTCCTTACAACTGGTGACCCCGGAGTTGAAAGTAGCATCAGCGGTTTTGGCTTTGCCATTAACGGACTTATTACGGCCGTGCTACCTTCCCTATACTCCGTTACCTTAGGCATGAGCCTGCCTTTGGTTCTCCCACACTTCGGTGCATGTAAGGCAGTAGGATGAGGTTAACCGACATATCAACTTCTCACCTCTTCGCCGACTCGTCGTCTGGCCACGTTGCAGGAAGCAACACACCCATCGCACCCAACGGCCTCGCCTCCACGCCCAAAGTCAAACTGCCGCCCTTTTCTCAACACAACACTGCTTCCTAGTTCCTGAGAGCAGACGTACTCTTCCGCATCGCTAGACTCAGCGACTCCTACGCCAAGGCTGACATCGTTCTCACCTCCATACCTGAAGAGGTATTCGACAAGATTTCCCCATGGCTCGACGCCCAGGCCGGCCAAGTTTCATACGACGACCTGAGAACGAAACTCATCGGTATCTACTCCTTCTTGGTCTCAGCAAGGGCACAGAAAGTCCTGGACCTCGCCGGCAAGCCCATGGGTGACACCTCTCCAGTCGAGGCGTGGGACGAGTTAACCGGCCTGCTTATGCTCCCCGAAACAGACAGCAACGGCCGACGACGTGAGATTAGCTTATCTTGCGAGATCTTTCTTCGACGCCTACCACAGGACGTAAGGGCCCAATTGACAGACGCCGACACGCTCCCGATGAACGAACTCCTGTCGAAGGCTCAGAAGCTCCACGAGGCCTCCAAAGCATCTCGCCTCGGAGCATCATCGTCAGCACCGCCTTCGTTCTCCTCCTTCAGCAGCTGCTCTTCCATAGACTCCTCGGCAACGGCCCCTGAGGACGACGAGATCAACGTTCTATCAAGAAAGAAACCGCCGCAACCAACACGACCGAACCCTAGGACTAACCCAGTATGGTGCTTCTACCACCAACAGTTCGGCAGCGACGCCAAGACATGTAGAGCACCATGCAGTTTCCCTAGAAGATGACGCCAGAAGCATCCACCTGCCACCATCGCAGCCGCAGGTAACCAAAACAAGAATGGTTTCTATATCCTCAATACCATTTCCAACCGTAGACTCATGGTAGACACCGGCGCAATGCAGTCAACGATCCCACCTTCCAAGTCCGACCTAGACCGTGGTCCCGACAAAAACGCTCCCTCACTCATCGCCGCCAACGGATCTCCCATACGGTGCTATGGGATTAGAACCCTCAAGATATCTTATCATGGGCCGTTCGTATTCTTGGCCCTTCACCATCGCTGACGTCAATCGCCCCCTCCTCGGTGCGGATATCCTCGCCCACCACGGACTCCTCGTCGACGTTGCTAACAAACGTCTCATCGACACGGGAACCTGCCAGTCCCGCGCCCTAGAATATGGCCCTGCAACAATGTCCGTATCCGCCGTAACGACGCACCCCTACGCCGACCTCCTACAAGAATTTCCTGAGGTTTTCAAGCCCGAGCTCCGACACTCGCCAGGTTCCCCGTCCAAGCACGGGATCTACCACCACATCACAACGACAGGACCTCCTACTCACGCCAAATTCCGCCGCCTCCCGCCCCAGAAACTGAAGGATGCCAAACGCGCCTTCGAGGACATGGAACGCATGGGTATCTGTAAGAAAGCATCGAGCCCCTGGGCATCGTCCCTACACATGGTAAAAAAGCCGGACGGGTCCTGGAGACCTTGCGGCGACTACAGGTGCCTCAACCTCATCACAATGCCCGATCACTACCCGCTGCCCAACATGCAGGACCTAATGAACGCGTTGCACGGCGCGAAGTATTTTACCAAGATGGACCTCCTCAAGTCTTACTTCCAGGTCCCCGTATTTCCGGAAGACATCCCGAAAATACCATTATAACGCCGTTTGGATCCTACACCTTCGCATACTCAACCTTCGGTCTACGCAACGCCGGGGCGACCTTCCAACGACTAATGGATAGCATTCTGGGTGACCTACCTTTCTGCGTCTGCTACATCGACGACATCCTGATATTCTCGAAAACTAAGGAGGAACACCAGAGGCACGTCCGCACCGTCCTCAAACGCCTACAGGAGAACGGCCTGGTCGTACGTTTCGACAAGTGCACGTTCGGTGCGGAAGGAGTGGATTTCCTTGGTCACAGCGTATCGTCCTGCGGGGTAAAACCCATGACGACCAATGTTGACGCCATCAGAAAGTTCCCGATACCTACGACCATCCGCCAACTTCAGGAGTTCCTGGGGATGGTCAATTACTACAGGCGCTTCATCCCCAACATCGCAAAAACCCTGTCACCCCTCGACAACGTCCTGAAAGGAAAAGCAAAAAAACTCGATTGGGTTTGCCCCAGCAACAGGCATTCGCCCGGACGAAGGATGCCCTCGCGAATGCCACCACCCTGGCTCATTTCGATGACAACGCGCCCCTGCGACTAACGACCGACGCCAGCAACGTCGCCTGTGGGGCTGTGCTGGAGCAACTCGTCGATGGTTCTCCTTGACCGCTGGCATTCTTCAGCAAGAAATTGAAACCCGCCGAAACAAGATACAACACCTTCGATAGGGAACTCCTCGCCGTCTGCCACTTCAGGCACATCTTGGAGGGCACTCCCTTCACAATTGCGACGGACCATCAACCCCTCGTACACGCTTTCACGAAATCGACAGACGCTTGGTCCTCCCGACAACAACGTCATCTCGCAACAATCGCTGAATTCGGGTGCACCATACGTTACGTCCCAGGAAATAAAAACCCAGTCGCGGACGCCCTTTCAAGGATTGAAATTGACGCAATCCACCTGGGAAAAGACTACGCCAATCTCGTAACCGAACAACGCACCGACCGAGAAGCACAGGATCACCTGACGGGGGCATCCGCGCTCAAGATAAGTGCGATTCCCCTCGGACCAGCAGGAGTAACTATTCTTTGCGACACCAGCACCGGCCGCCCACGTTCCTGGATACCAGCCTCCTGCAGAAGGAAAATATTCGATATCATCCATGGACTTTCACACCCCTCAGGACGCACCACCGCTCGCCTTCTGTCTGAAAAGTTCGTCTGGCCAGGGATAAAAAAGGACGCCCGAGAATGGGCGAAGTCATGCATCAACTGCCATTCAAGCAAAGTCAGCTATCACACCGAATCGGGGGTAGGCGATTTCCCCCAGCCAAAAAGACGTTTCGGTCACATACACATCGACGTCGTGGGACCATTGCCCCCTTCTGGATCTGCTCGCTACTTGCTTACGATCATCGATCACTCCACAAGGTGGTTGGAGGCATCGCCGATGACCGAAGCTACGACTCAAGCATGCGCCGAAGCCCTCCTGTCAAGCTGGATGAGCCAGTTTGGCGTTCCTGACGACATCACGACAGACAGAGGCCCCGCTTTCCTCTCAGAAATATGGCTCGCTTTGGCGAACCTGATGGGGACGACGCTCCACAGCACCACGGCATACAACCCCGCGGCAAACGGCATGGTCGAAAGAACTCACCGCGCCCTCAAGGCGTCCCTGATGGCGAGCTGCACCGATGGGGACTGGAAATCACGACTTCCTTGGGTACTCCTCGGCCTTCGCACCGCCCCTTGCGCAGACGGCGAACCTTCGCCTGCCGAAAAGGTTTACGGGGAAGCGCTCGCAGTTCCTGGCGAATTCTTTCCCTCATCAACCGACGACACGCAGCTGGATCACCTAAGGGACATCGCCAGGAAGTTCAGGCCATGTCTCAAAACTTACCAGGACAGAACCAAGCACTTCAAGCCAAAAAACCTGGATGACTGCGGGTACGTTTTCGTCCGCGTCGACTCTCATCGACAACCACTAACTAGACCTTATCGAGGCCCCTACCGGGTAATTAAGAAGACAACGAAAGCCTTCCTTCTCGACGTCCATGGCCAAGAGGACTGGGTCTCAATAGACCGCGTGAAACCAGCGTTTCTCGAAGGAAGCGACACCGCCTCCGCCGGAGCTGGCAGATCCAGAGTGCCACCTCAAAACAAGGCGTCCAACGAAAGAAAAATAATCAAACGACGACAAGAGGAAGAGATCCTTACGCCGACCACCGACGCGGCCCTCCGTTCAAAAACAAGAGGAACCCTCCGACGCCCGAAAATATACGAAGATTGATCATCAGCCCTCTACGCCGCCCGATGTCTTGGGGGGGGGGGAGTACTTGTAAGGACACAGCTCCCTTCGTCGTCCAGAAAATCAACAAACTGTTTATTTATTTGAATTCTCCTTTCGCCACACCGTGGTTTCCCATGTATATGTATTCTGCTCTATCAGAGCTACATTTTGACATATGTATTATTTCATTACATGTTTCTGTTAACTCATAATTCGTATATTTGTAAGTGTAAGAAAACACATATATTTTGGCGGGCAATTCAATCTGATTTGGCGCCAGCGCCATCCTACCTTTCCGTCCGCACCTTGTAATATACTCCCACGCACATTTGAATAAAGTATCAGTTGATCTTGGTGACGCTTGTCTCACTGTCCTTACATCACTTTTAATAACACCGAAATTTTGGCAGTACTTTATTATTCTTTCGATATTATCACAATAATGCAAAATACAATCTTTATAATTTGAATAAAAAGAGACAAGAACTTGGGTGAAAATCCACAGAAATTGATGTCAAAGTAGATTGTAATTGAGAAACCGCACAAGAAGTTTAAGGTTCACACGCCGGCATGGCTCTCAAAATAATGAAAAATTAGCACTGGGAAATATGTGAAAAGTGTCGAATAGTGTTAAGTTTCCTAGTAAAACTGTCATCTGGTGACAGAGTATTCAAGTCACACGATTCTAGTTTTGTTAAAATGCTAGTCATCATTGGTTAAAAACTGTGACGATTGGTTGACGTCTTGCTACGTAGAATAGGCCTACAGTCGATGATGTAATAATGACCAAGGTATATAGAATAAGGGAGAGAGGTACAGTCACTTTAGTTGCAGGGGTAGTTGTGGGGTATTTCCGTGACGCTCCTGGAGGTCAGGGTAGGAGCGGTCAAGGCAAGTACAACCTTAGGAACAACTGAACATAAGTACCTTGGGTCGAAGGGATTAGGCCTGTCTGTAAGTGTGTGTGATGTCCTTTTCACTCTGTTATCTTGTATACCTTTTGTGTTCTTTTGAATTCATATAGGTCACTGTAATGTACATACAAAATCGTGGATTGGTGATTTTGGATCTCTAATATATAATAGAAACCATAAATTAAGATGCTTGATAGGACTTGAAAAATATTCAATTAACATTTGACCTGGTATTTATTTACAAAGACTTATTTACAATTTTACAATACATTATTTGATAAACTAATATAAATATACATAGATAACACATAATAGTATCTGGTTTCATAATAGAAATGAGAAATATTTAGTAAAAGTAAAAAAAATAAAATCTATGGCATTATTTAGTTAATTTATGAATCTTTTTCTCTTTTTGCCTACTTGATATAATTTGGGCATTCAGAACTCTCATCCTAAAAAAACATCCGACATCTAACAAAAAACATTATTACTTTAAAAGGCAAGGATACACAATTTTCAATATGGCGTGCCAAGTCGTATAATACTCCATTGCCTGGTCTCAGTGTATTTTCTCCATTGTATGTTTTAAACATTTTTTCCATTACCTTTAATTTTTCAAAAAAATCAGCACTTGGTTCCGTTAATTTATCATCATGTCGCTCTACTGCACTAATCCAGGTACCTTTCACTTTTTTAAGTTTACATCCTAAGAACTGATAATCTGGAAATTTAGATGCCACATAACCTCCAACATATCGAAGGCCCTCTTCGTCTGCAACATTCTCTAAAGTTCTTTCATAAAATTCACTTTCAAAGTTTTCTGAATCTTCTTCTGGCATCTTCTCATCTTCGGTAGAGGCAAACACCATTGCAGAAATCATAAGCTCTCTTTCAAGACCAGTTTCATTTGAATCATTATTTTCATAACTTTTCTCTTGACTGAACATTCCTTCCGACATATTTGAAGAATCGCACTCTTTCATCGAGTTACAATTTTTCCAGTTATAGAATTTCCTTTGCCAAGTAAATACGACCTTATTCTGTGTTTGACTTCAACTGGCGTAGGATGATCATAAGTTGCACCCATTTGTCTAAGACAGCCAAACATGTTTTCCAGTCCATCTTTTCAACATATCATGCAACCTTGGCAAGGATTTACATGACACAATAAGTCCCTTTTGGAACTGATAAATCTTATTACTTTTCAAAACTCGCATCGTTTCAGCTGTACACTTCATATTGTCAAGGATTTTATACTGTTCCGACAGTTGCATCCCATAGGCATGTCTAGATTTTTTCTGTCATAAGGTACCCTTGAATTGAAGACATCAAACCTTCTTCTTCTTCTTGGGGTATTAAAGCCAACACTTGTTGTTGGCACGGGCCTTTAAACCAGGAGTCGACAAGCTTTATAAAGTCCCTTGTACTTTCCCAGTACATGCTCTTCAAAAGTCCCTGACTTCCATAAAAATCTAAAGCTTTAGATGTTGTTTCCGAAAGAAGCTGCACTGCTTTCCTCACATTCATACGTTGTGTACCTGTTACATTTATGTGTTTCTCTGTTAAACGATATGTGGGTTTCAAATCATTTTTACTTTGGTTGACAATTTCCCTAACACATCCACTTAGAACAAAATTTCTATTTTGTAATTTAAAACCTGAATCAAGAAAATTATTTCACACTAACTGCTCTTTCTTTGTAAGGAGATAATTTCTTTCTTGAGTAACCTGTTCAATTGACTCTGCAACGCTTCTAGTGTTGCTGTATGAACCCTTTCTTCACTTTGAGGATAGTCTTCTCCACAGGAAACATTGTTGTAATCATCAAGCTCATTTTCACAACCTGATAACATTTCTGCAATTAAGCGTTTCCGATTATTCTCTTTTATCCTTTTCATTCGAGATGTACCAGATACACTGTCATCTGAAATGTAAAAAAAAAAACATTTTAATATCTCTCTTTCTCTTACACACACACACACACACACACACACACACACACACACACACATATATATATATATATATATATATATATATATATATATATATATATATATATATATATATATATATGCATCAGTTGTCATGAGATCTTGTATTAATATGGTCGTGACTGAGGTATGGAATATGCCACGTTTTCCCTTTATAGTCTCTTTCTATTTACTATATATGTACACACAAACCCCCATATATAAACACAGATAACAGCTGTTGTGAGTGTAAATAGTGTGACTAATTAAAAAAAAGTAAATAGGTTTTTCAAGTAATACTGAAAAATTGAAAAAGAAAGATTACCAACCTTGTGAATGAGGCATGTGAAGTGTTGGGATTGCATTGCTCTTCAGACGTCTGTATTTCATTGCTGGGGCTCGTGATCCAAGAAGTTCCTAATGCAGGTGTTTCTTACATGCATTTTCTTCAAAATGTTTACTGCATATGCGATGAGTAGTAGGGTTAAAGTTATCCTTTCTCTTACAACGATGAACCCATTTCCTTCTTGTTTCCTCCAAGGTCTTTTTCAGTGTCAAATTCTACATATTCATCGCTGTTTTCTCTTTTTCCCAGTTTTCCTTTTCTTTTTCCCACTTGACCTTATTATCCAACCATTTAGCTTTTTCATTTTCCCATTTAGCCCTTTCAGTAGCAAAACAGCTTTCTTTAACTTCCCACTGCTCTTTATCACATTTCCACTTTACCTCATATTCTTCCCACTTCCGTTTGATATCATCTCTCTCCTTCTCCAGTTGCTCAATTATACGTTGCAAATCTTCAATCGTGGGCACCGATTTGACTTTTTGTACAAAAATCTTCCCTGTTTCGTCGTGCTCTTGACTAAGGATTTCATCTACAAGTCGTTTTTGTCCTCTTTTTTTTCGGCTCTTACCATCCTGAACGTATCTGATTAGAATTAAAATTGAATTATCAAAAAAATGGAGTTGTATAGAGAACAATGCGATTAGAATTTTCTGACTCTATTGAATATGTAAAAATCTGAACTAAAA